>NC_140369.1:18282500-18380000 GCF_054491055.1 Hypomesus nipponensis
TGACTGAGTGTGAGTGACAGCTGCAGCTGTCCCAGCTCCGCCATGCTGTCTCTCTGGGACAAGGCCTCAGACTGGGGCTCCACACACTCTCTTCTTCTCTGGTAGGCGTCATCACCCCGGGATCCGGACCCCAAGCCCGACTCCTCTGGGTCCCTGTCCTCCGAGGGGATCTGGGAGAGGCGGGGCTTCTCGCTGGATTTGGTCATCGACTGTGGACGGGAAAAGTGTTGGGAAAGTGTTGAGGTCAAAGGTCAAGTGCACCGAGGCGCTGTGTTTTTCTTTTTTTTCTTTTGACACAACAACAACACATTTAATTCATGGAGCACATTTCAAAACAACCCACGCCGACCAAATATCTGTCACAGACAAGACGACGAGTCCAGGAAACACTGACGTCAACGAGGAGGCAAACACATCTCGACCACATCTGATCCTCGACACATGACTACACTGTCGCAGAGTGTCAGCCATCATCAAGTATCCAAGGATCAAAAGTGAAGCGTGTGTGTGTGTGTGTGTGTGGGAGACTATATTGTCTAATATTAAACACACCTCGACAATCCCACAGTGTACACTTGCCGAATACGGACACGCACGGGTGTGCTGTCTCACCTTCCTCAGCTGTGTGTTCTCCTTGAGGTTCTCCAGCAGGAGTTTGCTGTGCAGGAGCTGGTGCTGGAGCAGGTGGGGGGGCGACTGAGGGAGGGGCTCCGAGCGCGTCCTGCCCAGGGGGCGGTGACACCCCCCCGCCTCCGCCCTGGAGAAAGAGGAGGAGGAGGAATACGAGGGAGAGGAGGAGGAGGAGTAGTGGCTCTGCAGGGACGCAGGGTTCATGCCACGGCCGGTGAGGAGAGGGGAAGAGGGGTGCGAGAGGAGATGGAGGACGGAATGGTTGTAGGAGGAGGAAGGGACTGGAAGAGGAAGCCAAATGGAGGGAGAGAGATGAAGGAGGGGGGGTGCAAGCGAATGGAAAAGCAGAGGCATGGAAAGGGAGTGAGTGACAAGAGAGGTAGGAGGAGAGAGAGAGAGAGAGAGAGAGAGAGAGAGAGAGAGAGAGAGAGAGAGAGAGAGAGAGAGAGAGAGAGAGAGAAAAGTGGGTTGAAACGTTGGAATGTTCGCGTAGACCTTTTCTCTGTAAAGACACATTCTGGTACAACACACAGATCGGGTCGTGACAGAAAACCGCTTTGGGGAGAAACGAGCTATTTCGGTTCACTCCCACGTTTAGATCAATAACAAGATAGTGCATGATCTCCGTGATCCGCGTTCCAAGATCAACAGGATAAATCGCACACTTCTTCTGGATGAACAGTAGAGGGCGTAGTTGCACTGGGAGTAAACTCAGGACACAGAGACAGTGTCAGGATTCCCACATATTTTGACCACAGCTGACCATGACTTTAATAACGCCCGTGACTTTTCTGAATGAACATTCTAAAGTGAGCGGAAAACACGACTTTCAAACCGCTGCTGTTGTTGTTCTGCACTCATGAAGGTGGACCCAGTGCACAAGAAGGTTGAAAATACTTGTGCGTTTTTACACGCAAGTATTTGTTTAGCGCGTGAGTGTGTGTGTGTGTGTATGTGTGTGTGTGTCCTACCGGAAAGCAGCTGTGTGTGCAGCAGGCCGGTGTTAGGCTCCAGGATGAGGACAGGCTGCAGGCGCTGGACAGAGAGAGACAAGATGGCCCCCGATGCGGGAGGCACGTGGTCAAGAACTCCACCGTGAGATGGACCTTATCTGGCTGATCACGGTTAAAGCACAGATGGTACACTGGACGAAACATAACGAAAGGAACCCAAGCAGAGAGGCCATGACGTGTGCGTGTGTATGTGCGTGCGAGTGTCGCCGATCTGAATTGGTTCAACTCAGCCGTTGGTCGGAAGTGGTGTTTTGCGAGTTCCCGAGTTCAGGGAAGATCGGGGTGACTGACGAAACAGCGTCTGACGACCATGCCTGTTACACATGAACGTGTATATACGCATGTGTGTGTATGGCTGTGTATAAAAGTATATGTGTGTGTGTGTGCGTGGATGTGTGCGTGTACATGTGTGATGTGTACATGTGTGTGTGGGGGGGGTGTATATGTGTGTGTGTGGGGGGTGTATATGTGTGTGTGTGTGTCGGGGGTGTATATGTGTGTGTGTGTGGGGGGTGTGTAAGTGTGTGTGGGGGGGGTGTATGTGTGTGTGTGTGGGGGGTGTATATGTGTGTGTGTGTGGGGGGTGTATATGTGTGTGTGTGGGGGGGGTGTATATGTGTGTGTGTGGGGGTGTATATGTGTGTGTGTGGGGGGTGTATATGTGTGTGTGTGGGGGGTGTATATGTGTGTGTGTGTGTGGGGGGTGTATATGTGTGTGTGTGGGGGGTGTATATGTGTGTGTGTGTGTGGGGGGTGTATATGTGTGTGTGTGGGGGGTGTATATGTGTGTGTGTGTGGGGGGGGTGTATATGTGTGTGTGTGGGGGGTGTATATGTGTGTGTGTGTGTGGGGGGTGTATATGTGTGTGTGTGGGGGGTGTATATGTGTGTGTGTGTGTGGGGGGTGTATATGTGTGTGTGTGGGGGGTGTATATGTGTGTGTGTGTGTGGGGGGTGTATATGTGTGTGTGTGGGGAGTGTATATGTGTGTGTGTGTGGGGGGGGTGTATATGTGTGTGTGTGGGGGGTGTATGTGTGTGTACGGACAGGTACATGAGTGTGTTTGTGTATACTGTATATGTGTGTGTGAGCAGGGGGGTTGTCTCACCTGGGCAGGCAGCCCGGCGGTGATGGTGGGCATGGCAGAGGAACAGATGCCATCCTGCAGCATGAGCCTCTGGACCTGCCGGGTGCCACACACACACACACACACACACACACACAACAACAACAACGTCACGCTCCAAACATGGACGGATATTCACATACAGTCAACGGTGCGAGAGGTCGTAGGAGAATCGCTCCTAGCGCTGGTCACTTTAGAATGGACCAGCAGCGCTCTGGAATGTTCTGAATGGGTGTACCAAATCAACAGGCCACTGAGGATACAAACACTTCTGAATCTGATGCGGTGTGATTATGAACTGAGAGACTACTGTTTGTTATGAAGGGCCCTTACACTGCCTGAGATACATTTTGCCAAAACTTCCCCACTTAAGGTCATTCTGAGGCACTACATTGAACCAAAGTATTATTGAATTCCAGTCACGCAAACCCCACTGTCTGTTGCTCTAGGTCAGGACAGCAACGAATGCTCAAGTATTTTGAGGGATTTCAGTTTCAGAGTGTTTAGAGCCGGGCTGTTGTACGGTTTTCCAAGACAGAGCAGAATTGCAGTCATTGCCTGTTCAGACCCATGTTAGGTTCAGTGCAGAGCACTGCGGTAAACACATTTGTATTAATGGTTAATTAAATGAGGAGGGGATCAAATGACATACGCTTAACAGTTTAACCAGCCATCTGACCTTCTCAAAGCTCATTGTTTAAAACATGATTTGGCCGTAACTGCACAGTCCCACGCCGCACAAGTAAGACCTTTAATTAACAATGAACTGCGAGTCCACAGCTGTATCAGCAGAACTAAATAAAACAGTCTTTCAATGCTCCGAGACCTAACAGTAATCTAATTGACCAGAGGAAGGGATTTAAGTCAATTAATCTGATTTTCATTTTTATTTTGTAGTGAAAGTATGAAGGGCAAAACATTCCAGCCCTGATAAACAACTCATTGTCCCTTCTTGTGGCCATTTGATCTAACTGTATTCAAAGTCTGGGAAATGTGCTTCAAGGAAATAAAACAAGGGACAATATTGATGAAATCAAAAGTGAATTACGTTTTTTAGTATGGTTACTTAGAATGTATAGCTAAACAACTGCGGTCCTCCACTCCCTGCCACTCCTCTTTCTAGTATGGGGGGGGGGGACTTGTGACAATGCAACAAAACAGAGGCAAAACTGCTCAATTGTGCCTGCATTCGTTTTAATGGAAGTCACATGACACTGCTCGCATGACACTCTGAGAGATCTGGCAAAGCCAAGCAGGCACACAGGAACAGAACCAGATCTTTGCTGTGAGGATTTTATTTCAAACAAAATCTGCACTGTGTACATTACGTGGCAACAAACAAGAAACTGGATGTGTCCACTCCTCCTTTAAGTTCCAACAGCTCCCTCTAACATCGTGTTCGGACTTCCAAAGATATTACATTTATTATCAAATGATACGAAAATGTTAGTTTGTATTTACTAGTACTGGGACAAATAGAGAGGCGAGTGACAGGATCTGAATACGTATCAGTGTCCATCCATGGTAGGTTTTTATGAAGTAAGTCAAAGCATAGTATTGGTGGTGTAATGTGCTTGCAATGTTTGGGACTACCATTGTTATGATCAGTGACCGATGCTCTTTTGTGAAGCTCTCTCTTGGAAGTCGCTTTGGATAAAAGCGTCTGCTAAATGCATAAATGTAAATGTAATGTCAGCTAGCAACTGCAGCTTTCTAGCAAGAGCGTGTGCACAGTTAGCTGTTACATCAGGTGGCTACTTTATCTGTTTAGCTGGCTGCTGTTAGCCAGGTTTGCATATAGCATCACCTTTCCTTTTTCAGGAAGCCAAGCATGTGCAATCAAACTGAACAAGTGCTAGTGGATACAGTAGGTGAGTCAGTAGAGGGGAGGGGCTACTGGGTCTCACCTCGAGAGTCAATCCAGTTGTGAGTGGGATGACCCCGCTTTCAGATCGCAGGCTGTCATTGGGCGAACTGCAGCCTGATACTGGGGTGCTGCTGCTGCTGGGGGAGGAGTCTGCAGAACAGAAGAGAGAAACAGCCAATCAGCCAAAAGCACACACTGTACATTAGACTTGTCATCTGGGGAAATCAACTGTTGCATTGTGAGAATCGTTTTATGGTACACTGAATGGCAACCTCACCTCAAAGGTATCAAAAACAACAAGCAGGAAATCTTTGACATCATTACACCGTTTTGGTGTAATGTTCCAAATGAGCTGCCTATTATCCAGTTATTTAGTTCTACAGTGATACAGATGCAGGTTGGACTAGAATAGTGCAAGGTGTAGGGAAGACTACACTACCCAGAGTCTCCGGCGTCCGATGCTTGACAGTGGGTGGGGCACTGGTCTTGCGTCGTAGAGGGTTTGGTCTGGAGTAATGCTTCTTTGTCTTAGGCTTAGCTTTCAGGATGGGCTCAGAGGCTACACACACACACACACACATTCAAACACACACAAGTGTGTACAAACACACACAAAGAGAAAACAGACACGCACAACCAATAACATGATTAGATGGAACCCGATTCGAGTTTCCATTTAGCGAATAATATAAACTGCAGGTTAAGTTCGAAACTGATTATATTAAATCCCAGAGCAATTCATTGGACTATCAGAGCCATGTACAACACAGATGAAAAGAACAAAAGAGTGTCATTGTGGAGCAGATAGTATTACATCAAGTTTCATGTTTACTTTGGCTAAACCGCAAGGCGGCCTTACAAAACAATCAGGCAGTTAGCAATGTAACTTAGTCTGGACAAAGGATGCTTGGGGGGGGGGGGGAATCCATTGTCGCTGTTTTTTGAGATGAAAAGGGTGTGTGCATGTGTGAGTCTGTATATTAATGTGGGTGTGAGGATGTCTGTGAGCCAGCAGTATCTTGCCAGTGGCAAGGCAGGTAAATAATGTCCTTCTTATAGTAGAACCACTCCAGGTCATGTACTAGTCTGCAGAAACACTCCAGAACCACACCTTGTGTCATTCATAATGTCCTCCCAGGTATAGCATGTTTGGGATTCTCACGAAGGTCATTTTACGCATACCCCTGGGTAGGTTGTGTAACCAACATGGCTTTCTCTCACTACCTTTGTTTTTTGGATGTCTCTTTCCCCTTCCTTCCCCCTCTCCCTCTTCCCCTCTCTCTCACATTTGTGCCCTGGAGGCCTGGGTGCTTGGTGACTTTCGTTCTCCTCGACTCTTTCGATCAACTCCCACCCCCCCCACCCCCCCCCCCACACCACCCCCCCACACAGACACACACGCACCACCCCCCCACACAGACACACACACCACCCCGCCACACAGACACACACACACCACCCGCTTCCCCCATCCACATCCGCCACTGAACAGGGTGTTCGAATCCATCAGTCGTCAACCAAACTCTCACCAAGACATTGTGAGCCATTGAAGTCTCCAATATGAGGAATCCAACTACGAATCATGTCTGTGAGAACCTGCAACCACGACAGCCACAAACACAAACAACACGGTGGAACAACCATACAGGGCCTCACCTGTCCTTCTGAGAGGGCGCTCATGTGGAGGAGGGAGAGCGGCCGTGACCATCTGTGGCTTCGGGGGCATGTCGGGATCCCGGCCCAGTTCCCTAAGCAACCAGGTAAGAGCAGGTTGAGAGCCCTAACGTGACACGGGATTTTCTTGTATGTGGCGATACTACGCACTACACAGAGTCGTTATGAGGGACTGGAGACATGATTGAGAACGTGATTTGTTTGACGAGAAGCAAAGCCCTTTCTTAACCATCCAGTACATTCCACCAGGCCTCTCCTCGATGTTTTATTTACGTCTCGGTACTCGTCAAAGTTGAACACATCCGACGTTTCTCCTTCGAGACCTTCTCCTCGTGTGAGTTACCAAAAAGAGGCCAGGACTGAGGACATTGGGGATTGTTTTTCTGGGAAGGGGGGGGGGGAGGATTTGGCCATAGACCTTCTCACCTGTATCCAAGGGTGGTGGTGTTGCTGGGGTTTGAGGAGGTCCTCTCCAGAGCAGCCTGTACATTCTTCTTGGAGATGATCAGGTCACGTAGTCTCTGCTTCACCTGGGGACTCGCCACGGCGCCTGTCAATCCAAGTCACCCAACCGAGGAATTAGGATTCCACATAAAGCAGGTCGATTCAGGCATCACAATTCTCAGTGACAGGCATGCCTGAACTACATGATGAAGGATATTCTTGATTTTCTAGGTGGAATTCTTCAACCATTCGGTCTTTCCTCAAAATGTAAATAAAAAGCGGACTAGCTTCTGGAAAATTCCATGGAATCTTCCATGTGATGGGCTTCCTCAGTGACTGAGCTGAAATGATTTCTTCTGAAAGTTCTCCCTATAGTATGTCATCTCGAAAGCCCAATGTCCATGTTGAGTGTCAACCAAAGGAATATTGAAGCGATGGTTCCTTCATTAATTATTCAAATATTTTCAGAGTGAATTTTCCATTTCACCCACACTATTTTTGTGTACATTTGCCTTTTTTTAACCACTTAAAGGAAATCCAAAACGGTCCTTACTGTTCTTGGTCTTGTGCATCAGCAGGTCCGACTCCCTGGGGCGGTGCCTCTGGGGTTCCATGTTGTACTGAATTGACAAAACACAGAACATGAAGTCATTACAGCATGTCAGCCAGAGGTATCAAATTAGGAACAAAACTATGCTTTGCATAATACGGACCATTCAAAATGGCCTGAGGGGAAGCTCTCGTATTTACACTGAAACAGTACGGAGATGGTTCTCATCGGCAATTCAAACAGCGACGATGAAATAGATGAGAACCTATGAGAACCGTAGAGCTCCCTGGACTAGATAAGCTTGGCTTTAGTCCCATGAGTTAACACGGTTGTGTTGTTTCTGCCATTCGAAAACGAGACAGTATGAAGTTGGTATACCGTGTGGAGGGGGAGGTGGCGGGGGCCCAGCGTGGCCGGGTCCGGCCCAGGGCGCACCATGTGCTGGGTCACGCTCAGGTCCATCGCCTGCTCTCTCTGCAGGGCTGCCGATGCCACCGTGCCTAGGGGAGGCACATCCACTGCTGGAGACAGGGAGGGGTAGCGGGAGGGAGGGAGGGAGAGAGGAGAAGAGAGGAGAGGAGAGGAGAGGAGAGGAGAGGAGAGGAGAGGAGAGGAGAGGAGAGGAGAGGAGAGGAGAGGAGAGGAGAGGAGAGGAGAGGAGAGGAGAGGAGAGGAGAGGAGAGGAGAGGAGAGGAGAGGAGAGGAGAGGAGAGGAGAGGAGAGGAGAGGAGAGGAGGGAGAGAGAAGGATGAGAGGGAGGGGGAGTGAGGGAAATCGGAGATTGGGAGAGAAGGGAGGAGGGAGGGGAGCAGAGACAGAACAGAAAGAGATGAGCTACAATGGCGAGGGATGCTTGTATATTTGTCAAAACAATTGGTAGGAATTGTCTGTGGGTGTGCAATATTGAGTGATGACCTATTTCCCAGTTCCCGGCTACTGACTCATCAAACCAGGTGTGGTGACTCTACTGAGTAATGAAGTGTGGGTTCAACAAAAATATATGCAGACTCTCTGCTTTGTATGTCTCTTAGTTCATTATGAGGGAAGGAGTGACCAGCACTTCATTCGAAGCTAAACTGCTGCACTGTACTGATAACACACACACACACACACACACCACTGGTACCAGTGGAGAGGTTTAACCTTTTTCTGATGAAAATTTCCCAACTAGGTAACCATGTGATATCTCTCTTCTCCATGTTTTTCTTTTTACAAGGAAGAACCAACTGGTGTCGGCAAGAGAAACACATGCGCACTCACGCAAGCATACACACGCTCACACACATATTCACACGCACTCACACAACCACAGCCTCAATCCTGTCCTCCCAAAAACTCACCACTTCTTTAATTCCAGCATTTACTTCCACCCACCCCATCATACTATAAACGCTGACACAGTATCAGGAGCTTGAAGGAATTTTCAAAAGACCATCAGAAGTATCAAAAGCACAGTAGGCCTCAAGTCTCAACACATCACGTGCAGTCTCGACACAGCACGTCCAGTCTAGACACAGCACGTCCAGTCTAGACACAGCACGTCCAGTCTAGACACAGCACGTCCAGTCTAGACACAGCACGTCTAGTCTCGACACAGCACGTCCAGTCTTGACACAGCACGTCCAGTCTCGACACAGCACGTCTATTCTCGACACAGCACGTCTAGTCTAGACACAGCACGTCCAGTTGGGAGAACAGGACATCACGTAGAACATCAAACTAAATAATTTCAGAGACACTTCTCAAAGTAGTACAGTGGCACAGTCAGTGAGGATGTGTTTGATAACAAAAGTGCGATTCCGTATTTAAACATGCACCCATTCAGTGTGTGTGTTTGTGTGTGTGGTGTGTGTGTGTGTGTGTTTGTACTCTGAGCCAACTGTAGCTACCTACTGTAGCACATTTTTTCCTTCATTCAGGTATTCATGCACAGGAAGAACACTTACTTTCAGAAAAAAAGACAAACAGAAAGAGGAGTAAGTCCACAACCTCAAAAGAATGAAAGAAGGAGGGAGGGGAGGGTGGGTGGGGGGAGATCATGAATTAAAAACAATATTTTACGGTAGAAGAGGTGTAGGAGGAGGCATATCTTGATTCATTTGGTTCGAGTACTACTCCGTTGTCGCCTGTTATTTGGCACTTGACTTCTCTGGTAAAAGCGGAGTCAGATGGCTGAGCGGTGAGGGAATTGGGCTATTAATCAGAAGGTTTCTGGTTTGATTCCCAGTTGTACAAAAATTACGTTGTGTCCTTGGACAAGACACTTCACCCTACTTGCCTCGGGGGAATGTCCCAGTACTTACTGTAAGTTCCATTGGATAAGAGCATCTGCTAAATAACTTAATGAAATTGTAAAAGCAATATTACACTTGACTAAAACCTAACCCGTAGGCTACATCAAAGAACAAAATTGATTTCTAGCTGCAACCTTGTTCCAGTGGATGGACCAAATGTTCTTCCGTTTTATGCGTCTTATATCGGGCCAGATTTACAGGTACTGACAACAACCATTAATCATGAATCACTGCCGGGGAAAGAACAATAACATTCCTTCAACGGAAACAAGACACAAAGACGATGCCAACTCATTCACGGAATTCTGCCCGATGTTTAACAATAGACATTTCTACCCGGGGCAGTTTCTACAGATTTAGTTGGAATGTTGTACTGTTGCTTAAAAAGGGGGGGTAGGATACACCTCTTTCTCGTCGGGGGAGGGGGGAGGGAGGTGGAAATTTACCAGAGACTTGCTGCCAAAAAGATTCCTTTATGTCACAGAGCCATTATGAGTGTCTAGTTGTAGCTGTAGTGTATAGCTGTCCTTGAGACACATTGAAATGCAAAGTGTTTGTACTTTGAGTGACAACTAATAAAATATACCTCAAACTGGGAGAAGGACGACTGGCCATCCAGACATAAGCAACCAAGTATTGAATGTTTTTGTTGAAGATTTATCATGATTTAAGAATGATCAGTTTGTGTCAGTGACGGCTATGCCTGAAATGGCTCTGATTCCTATACTCAGTGTATGTAAAATAATAAAATCAAGTCCAGTGTACTGGTGTACACAACCCAAACACTTGTGTCATTGTCCATACATGCACTGTACATACAAACATTAAACGTTATACATGTTAATCTTAAAACGCTTTCACAGAGAGTCAATGTTTCAGAGTGAACACAATGTTTCAGAGTGAGCAATGGCTTTGTCACACAACCAAAACTAACATCAAGTGACACAATATATATACACACTTCCTTAAAAGATAACTCAATGGAATGACTCAGCCAGGTAAGGTTACATTAAAGGCACAAAGGATGTCAGCGGAATGACCGCATATCGTTAGGTAGCAGTTTATCATGTTTTCTTGGATGAAATCATGCAGAAAGGGCCGTGGTTAGATCCTTCTTGAACTCAAGTCCACTGCGAAATGAACAATGGCTACTCTTTTAAAAGGTCTGTGTGGCTACGATGGAAAAGCACACCCTCCAGGAGTTTCATAATGTTTCCACTGTAAACATCTATCACATTCAATCAGGCATGGATTTAAGCCTTGTGTATTTGTCATATCTGTCCAATGGTGTCTGCTATATCCTCTGTACTTTCTTAGTTCAACATGGTTCTGACAATTAGCCATGCCTTAGAAAAGGACTGTATTGGTGCGAGGGACCATTTCCCCATCAACCCCCAAGAAATGTCTGACCCTGCATTCTATAGCGACAGTTATTTTCCCAGTAAATGTCACCATAATCCTCTTCCATGTGTATTTGCAGCGATTTGATTCACCGCCTCTTCCTTGAACCTCACCCCACAGGCCCAGGCGATAATAGCCCTTGTTCTGACTGACGGTGATGACGAAGAGGGAGATGTCTGTGAAGGCAGTTCTCGGAAAGAAAAGTGTTCCCACACACAGTATAACTGTGGGTGAGATGTGAGTGAGTGAGTGAGTGAGTGAGTGTGAGTGACCAACACAGAAACCGATTAAAGTAAGTACTGGGATAAGCACATGCATTTATGACTTCGTATTGGGTGTTATATTTGTAACACCGTTGTACGTACGACGAGCGTGTACATTTGCACGGGAGCGCGTGTGTACGTGTACGGACTTCTAACGTGTTTGTGTTTTGTCGTCACGCCAAACCAGCCACACGGATAAATATAGAAATACGGGATGCAATACAAGGAAACCGAGGTGTATGACCTTCGGTTTATCTCGTGATCCCATCGAGAGTCTACATGGCCATTTGAATACGCTTGCCCTATCACACACCTCCCTCTTCACAAATCTCTGGTCGGAAGTCACTGTACTGCGACAAATGATCGAGTCATTTACATGACCTCAAGGAGGGCATTTTGGAACACTGTTCTGATTATTCAGGCCTGAGAATTGTTTCCACGTTTTGAATCGACTGCCGACGCACGTTGATTGAATAGGCCGCAATGTTTTTTCAAGGCGTAGGCAATGTCATAGCAGAGATGAATTGTATCTCATCCGTAGGGTTTAAAACAGTTCTCTATGGGAAGTATCGTGACAACTGAACATGCTTTACCAGATGAGGGTTGTTGTTTGACAAAAACTTGTGGGAGAGCACACGCAGGTGCACGCACACACAAACACACACAAACACACACACAAACACACACAAGCAAGGTTGCACAGACACACAAGTTTTTCCCCCCCAAACAGTCCCAGCCCTGACAAACTGTACCACAACTACAGTCGGAAATGATCAGGAAGTAAGTCAAACTTTCTGATCTGAACGACGAACCACAACCTTCTGAAAGTCTGAGTCTTATGTCACACACAAACTCCAAGAGCTAACAAGGCAAAGTAACACAGTCTTGGTCAAAACTTTACATTACGGTCTCATGACCTACCATGTGACGACATCGCAATACCTTTGGTAACAACAGTTTATTTGCATAGGAACTGCTATGAAGATCAAATTCATTACCGTTTAGCAATACCAAGTCTTCCTCAAGTTAAACTGTGCGGTGGATATTGGATCGAGATCAGATTTAACATTGAACTTGTTTTGGAGACACAACAGCAACATCCACATACCCCCTATACTCCTCCTCAATACTATGCCTTCTCACACTTGTGTGATAACCCATATTGCTAACATGCCAATATTGTAATGTATTGCTGTGTCTCATCATTTTGTCTACTGTTTAAAGATTACTTTCAGCAGTAACCTTCATAGTTTGCAAGGCTGTTCTTATCGACAATTAAATAAAGTATCGTTTTATAGTTATTCTCTGTCTCTCTCTGTCTCACACTCACTCAATTCTCGCTTTCAGTTGCTAAAAATAGGTCGGCAACAAACTTCTGGTTTGTGTTCACATACGTTTAGCAACCATCATCCTCTTTCTTTAGTAGAGCTGCTGCAAACAAACTGAAACTCAACACAAACACACAAGTGCATACACACACACGCACACACACACACACACACACACACACATTTTGAACAGCAAGTTCCTGTAGCTAAAGTTAGTCCGCACCATAACATCCTCTCTTGGTTCATTTAGGTAAACAGATGTTGCTATTTTGGTAAATGGTTTCCCAGACTTGCTCTTCTGCTTGAGAGCAGTGTTGCATCTGGCCTGGCGATATTTATAACCAGACTGAGGGTTAAAAAGTGAACGTTGTTTGTTATTTGAATGGCGGCGGCGTAGGAATGGAAGTCGCAAATTACGTTAAGTGTTGGTTGCTATTTGGACAAATAAACATTGGATTTACTGTTGGGTCAACACGTGTTCCTGAGAAAAGTTGCATCTAAAGAGAAAAAAAATGCAGTAAAGTAAGGGAGAGAGTTCGTGAACGAGAGATAGAGACAGATTTTTGATCAAACGCACATATGTGCTGTCGATGTAGTTCCACGTCAAGCCTTTTAAGTTGTTAACATGTTAACTGGGAAGTGGTGACATTTCAGCCTCCATCTCTCTCTGAATCACCTGGTGTCAATCCATTCCAGATCAACACAAAAGGAGACATTTTGGATCAAGAGGTCCCGTTTCAAAATCCGGCAACTCCCACTTCCTGTCACCTCACCTGTTCTGTGCACACTGAACTGGGACGACCGCCATTTTGTGGCAAGGTTTATGGCCCATTTGGAGACTCTAACAGCCACCTCCACTTGTTGTTGTCCCTCCTTCCCCCCTCACCCCCCTCCCATCCTTCTTCCATCTAGTGGAATCCACAGCTGTTGGGGACATTCTGTACTGCTGTCTCCCAGCAGTTGGAGTATCCATCCCTTTTTTGTGTGTGTGTGTGTGTGTGTGTGTGTTCCCAACGAGTGTCCCGCGCATACAGAAATATTAATAGTGCACATTTGTTTTGTCGAGTGCATACAGCAGGCCTTTGTTTGCATAAGTCAAATCCGTGGTGGTGTGTGCAAGCAGCCGTCGTGTGTGTGTGTGTGTGTGTATTAATAGTGTGCATTTGTGGTACACAGGCTCTCTGTGCGAGGTTCCTTATGTGTAGGCGGGTCTGTTTATTTATAGTGTCACCTGTTGGTTAACACTTGTGTTATTGTGCGTATTCCCGAAAGGGCGCACCCGTTTGGCTGTGTGTGTATATGTTTGTGTGCTGCCATATTAATAGCATCAGTCCATCGGCACACATTTGTGTTCTTATGACTGTATGGCGTGTGTGTATGTATAGTTGTCAATGTATTAATAGTGTTCCCAATTGCTCCCACTCATGTCTCTGTGTAGCAAGCGTGTGCCTATCATGTATGGGCATGTAATGCATGTAATACTGAGGAGCGGATGGGTGAGTGTGTTTACTTGAAAGTTGCAGTTGGCAAGGCTTCTCAGTGCCATGTAAAAGCCAACGATAGCAGAAAGGTTGTCGTTAGTAAGAACACACAGACACACATAACACACACACACACACACACACACACACACACACTGAGAAGCCACATGGATGAAGTAACAACTAACTTTGCCACCACAAAGTGACACTTCCTCATCCTAAAATATCAACAGGGTGCCACGAAGACAGTTTCTGAAAGAGTCCCTCTCTCCCCTCACTCTCCTTCATTTTGACATTACCTCCACTCAGCATACAGACTTATTTTGAAGTCAGTGACTACAAAAAAAGTCTGTGACTTCTCAATATATGTCTAGAGTAAGAAAACCGACTGTGCAACCAGGCCATCGTCAATAAAGCCTTCGATAAGATTAAACAACAGCAGTTGAAGTGCTAAATAATTGGCATACCCTCAGCCTTATAAACAAACACTGCCACACCCACACATCTGGACCGAAGGTTTGAGTCAGAGTCAGAATCTGGAGGATACACAGTGACAGTTCTGAAAGGAGATGGTCGAGGTGGCAGACGACTCGTTGCACTCCGGCTGTTACGGGAAACTGTCAAAGGTCGTCTTTTACACACACACACACACACAATTTCTGGTAAGTTCTTTGCAAAACTGACTGAGGGGAAAACATGTATAGATGACGTAGACGACGGCAAAGAAAATAGTTAGTATCCGCCCCTCCTCCGCCTGTGTCTTCCCCTCGGTCGGAACACCGCGCTGTCCCTCTCTCTCAGTCGTTCTGAGCGGTGAAAGGATATTTTTGATGAATACAAAAGGTCAAAGGTCAGAGGCATCTAGTGACCTCTTACGTGGCGGCCTTTCATGACACCATCCCCTAGGGCGGCAAGAGGAAAAGGTCGGAGGTCGGCAGCTCAGCGAAGACAAGGGGCGTTTAAGCTCAAGTCACAAGCTAGCACGTCCTAAAGCGTGACACTGTGTATTTTCCACGGACAAAACAGACCCATAATTGTCTAAACGGCTTTATTTAGTCTCTAGAAGGGTTCAAGGAGGCATGTCTGGTTTTAGTGTGGGAAGAAATTAAGCAAAACTGTGGCTTAAAAATAGGGTTACACTGTAGACAGGCAGGCAGGCAGGCAGGCAGGCAGGCAGGCAGGCAGGCAGGCAGGCAGGCAGGCAGGCAGGCAGGCAGGCAGGCATGGAGACAGAGCCCTTAAGGGCTGTCAAGAAAAAAATAATATGAAACTGGAAGCAGCCATACACAACAGGGACAAGCAACTGAGAAGGATTCTGTATCAATGGCTGCCACTGTCAAAATATATTTTTTCATTGATATGGACATCAAAACATGCTCAGGTCTAACTTTGCCATCTGTTAACTTTATCTGCACACACACACACACACACACACACGCACAAACTACGGATGTAGTGAAATGATCCTGACATTTCCAGATGTTTCTTTCAGACATGGCAAAAAGTAAGTTCAATACATTTACTTTGTGTACTGTAGCTTTGACACGGGCCTATAGAAGTAGTTTCTTTAGTAAAGTTGGGATGTCATGTGTTTCAAACTATAGCACACCCTGAGGTTATGTCTAGTGGGGGCTTGAAGCCCCACCTCACAGCATATCTGCATCTCTCTCTTACACAGATACACACACCTCTATACACTCTCCCCACACACGTATACCCATGTACTTCTAAACACTCCCCCCCCCCCACACACACACACACACACACACAAACAAGCAGTCTTGTCTCCGTCTTATGCGTGCAAACACACACAACGCTTGCACACACAACAACGCAACAGCTACATTTTGAGGCGAGCCTCTCTCAGTCAGCTGGGCTGATCTCGAATCAGGAAGAGGAAACGTGATCCACCGCTCGGCTCGGCGCTAAACACTGTCCCTATTGTCTGCTCGGCTTTTTTCACAAGTCCTCCTGGAAACCCTGGGGATTTTGAAAGGTTATCTTCTGGTTTCTGCCCGTCCGTTCTCTCTGTTCAAAGGTTTGTTACCGATAATCCCGTAACAGACACACACTTCAACCAGAGTTTGTGCTCCATGCGACGATGGTCCTCGACGAGTCAATGTTTTTTTAAGCACTCGTGGTCTGGAAGAGATACTGTAGGGAGACCCTGGTAGAAACAACTTTATTCTTCCTCCTTTCTTCAGTGAATGAGGATAATTGTATATTATGCAGATGAGAGTAAAGGAATCAGAAATGATTGGTAATTCTTGGTGGTTCAATTGGTAACAACAAATAAGCAAAATCTTCAATAGCCCTGTCAACTCTCCTTCCATTTTTTCTTTTTTTTACTACTGTACAAGTTCCCACTCATTCCCTGTAGAGTAAAACCAGTCAACAGCCGTTGCCCAATTCCGGACCATTCCCTCTCAAATTCTCCTGTGGTGAAATATACTGTTTCAACTACATGCAGTCTGCCTTTGCTAAATAAAGGTTGATAAAAGTGCAAAATCATGAGTCACCCATGACTCCACTGTTTGGGATTCACTAATGAACAGCTCCACCATATCACAATAGTATTATCTGGGGATGACTTTGCTGCCAATGTAAGCAGATAAAGTTGTCAGAGTCGTTCATTCATTCAAAAAATGAATAATAATCGCTTTTTGATGAGGTAGCTGGTATTGCGGTTGTTGCTTGATGTGGCCAGCCAGAAGTTAAGTGATGGGGACAGTGATACTGTGTGACACACTGACTTCTGACTCCAGTAAGTACGAAGAAGATAAGAAACTCTTCGAAGATTTACCCCCATCGTGTAAACCTGCCTTTGGGATTTCGGACAGCATAAGAAGTTTGGCTCAAATTTAAGGGTTGTCTTGGGAGTGTTAGACACACCCATAAACTTTATCTCACCATACAGAATAAATCACTTTAGGACCCCCACCCATAATAATTCATGTGTTATTTCAATCCAACTACATCGCCCCCGGCAAGGACATCGACCTCGGATAAAATGGTAGGGTTACATACAAACCTCAGGTCAACGTCCCTTCACAGACATGACAAAGCAGATGCCATAAGCTGTCACAACACCTGAAGTCAGCCCGTCACAAGGTCTTTGTGACGAAGGCTTCAGGTAAAGTGATCCTTAGATGAGGTAGAGATGGACACAGCAGACAAGGAGGGAAATTAGGTTCAAACTCTGAAACTATTTCTTCCCTCAAGCGAGTGGGATTGTGGCAAAGTGGAGCGTGGACACCCATGTATGTGCATAGTTGCATCAACAGGAGGGACGGACAGCATAAACACAAAAACACGCAAGTACAACCAACACACAGAAACATTGAACTGACCTGGTTATCTGAGATAGATAGATGGATGGACGGATGGACAGATGGAAAGATCCAATATGTTATACAATGGCGATAGGCGAAGAGTGGTGTGGATTCCTTTGTCATGGCACATGTGAAACTAGAGTAACCAAATCCTCACAACAGTACCAAGGCTATGACCTCATCCTGTCTATGGAGACAGGACACACAAAAACAGTGTGTGTGTGTGTGTGTGTGTGTGTGTGTCCTGGGTTTGTGTGCTTGTTGGAGCTGATAACTGTGTCACTTGTGTTATTACATGCTGCACATAAGCACACACACACACTTTCCTTCTCAAACGCAAAAACACTATTGCTTTGCCATGATTACATGACTGAAATGTGTGTAGTTCAGTAACTCAGGTCAAACATTTCAATGACCTAATACTGTACATAGCATCGGAACCATTGAGAAATGTAACACCCTCTCTTACAGCCCTTCTGTCTGTGCTAATGCCGTAATTGCCCAATTTAAGGCATCGGCTGTTTATATAATCAAAAAGTATTTCCTTACCAAACAGGTAATTCTACATTGTGCACATGGCCTGTTTTGTCACTATGATTTATGTAATTTAATATTATGCTATGCAATATGCTATGCAATCTGAAGGTCGCCAGTTCGATTCCCGGCCGAGCCAAATGACGTTGTGTCCTTGGGCAAGGCACTTCACCCTACTTGCCTAAGGGGAATGTCCCTGTACTTATTGTAAGGCGCTCTGGATGAGAGCGTCTGATAAATGACGAAATGTAAAATGACTAAATGCAATTAGGCCTATTATGCCTGATAAGTTTGGGAGAATATTTGGGACAGTATGGACTAATTAGTTGACTAACCATTACACTGCAAAATCATTACTGTTCCTGAGGGATGTGGTGGGTATGGAAAAATCCTTTAGCAATTGCTGTTGATCCTTGCTGATATTCCCCCTTAGAGGAACAAAGTAATGCATATCTACAGCCAACCTCAGTAAAGATATGATGGTTGGATGCTGGTGTGCTTCCCTTCACCCTTAATGACTTTTGTTCATTTAGTCGACTAATTTAAGTGTCCAATGCTGTCGCAAAATAATTAGAACAGCTTAGTCCACTTTGCACTTTTTTGCACTTTGCAAACTCAAAGCAGCAAAGAATAATACAGACCAAATGTGAAGTTGTCCAAGGACTTATTGGTGCCAAAAAGTCGTTCACACAAAATTACCACCAAAATTACCACGTACCTGACAGTGTCGAGAAACGTTTCTCTCGTGTGTCTGTCTTGATTTCAGCCCTTGGCTTTACATCTGTGGAGAGAACGGAATAAATGGTGTTATGCCAACTCAACTATGTTGATAATGACAGACAACTTGCAGTTAAACAGACGATATGCTTTTCGAGTGCAACTTCTTATGAAGACGCGTTACTGAACTACTGAGTTAATTCCGATGCAATAAAAAAAACGAAGCCTACCCTTACATTGCAAAATAAACAAGCAATTGCGCACACGTTTGACATGGAGTTGTAAAAACTTGCGCTGTTCAAAGGCTTTCAAAGAACAGCGAGTCCTATTTGATTCAACCAATTAGTCATTTCCGCGTTACCAAGACATTTATAAATACCCCCCAAATGTCCTTTCTACCTTACAGGCAAGTGTCGTAGAGTTTGAGCCTAGGCTGAGGCGGACTGAATGCAACAGGTGAGTCTTCAAGCGATGAATTTCGCTTCTGTAGACAGTCTCTACAGTCCGCGCGTAAACGATTTCATCTCGCCTGATGTGGCCCGTACAACGTTTTCGTCAAAGAATGCGGCGAATTGTAATACTTTTTAGCGTATGCAGGCGGTGCAAACTGGTCAGTAGCGCAAGTCAATGTGCATCATTAAGTGACAAAGAAATCAAGCGCCTGTAACTGGAGGCTAAAAGCGTTGACATCACCCGTACCCTTACTCATTGTTGTAACTGCTGATCTACCAAACTCATTCATGTCTCTTCAGAAATCAGCAACTGGTCTGAGAGCTCCACCTGCTGAACCAAACCATGGCCAACGATAATTATTTTTCTCTGTGTTTGTGTGTGTGTGTGCCTGCGTGCGTGTGTACATGTTTTCACCCTGTTTATGGCTGTCTGAATTATGTCCGTTAGAGCTATATGCAGAAACCTCAATATGAATGATACTGAAACTTGTCTTACAAAACAAGCATGCACGCGTACACACGCACACACTAGAGATAATGATCAAGTCAGAGGATGTGGTCTCTGTGTTTATGACTCTTCCAGTTCTCAAGCACAAAAAGAGAACTTTCGAGATTAAGTCTACAGGACACCAAATACAGCATTTCAACTGACAGGAAAACAGCAGCACTGAAAATATATTCGATAAACATCACAATACATCACACCCTACTGTACACGGGCTGTACTCTGCAAGCCCATACACATTGCGTAATAAGAGTGCATAATGACGTATGGTGGTGTTTAGATTACATTCGGGGAGAGGTGTTGGGGTGAGATAAGGAGGGCGGGCAGGGGGACGTGCGATGAGGGCAGCAGACAATGTACGGTGCCAGCCTCACCCAAATACACATGCAGCAGTCAAACTGAAGTGGGGACGGGTGTGGGGGGTTCCTCTGGGGGGATTCCATCAAGTGGAGCTGCCAAGTTAACCAGAAAACTGTCATTTGTAGCAGGTGGGAGTACGTCATTGCACTTTGGGCAAGTGGTGGCGCAAATAGAAGTGGACACAAGGTTATTTGAAACAATCTATGAGAAAAATACATGATAGATGATGCGTCACCCCCATGAAGCAACTTTATCACAAAATCAGCATTAAAACAATTGCAAGAGACTAGATTTGGGGTTATTTTTATTGTGTGACGTGTGAATAAGTGTGAATAAGTGTTAATTAGTGTCAGAGATGTCAATAACCTCCCCTACAAAAGAGAGACAAAAAGGCTTTCATTGGAAATGCCAATGCATCATGCCAGCTAACCTTCTTTCATTTTTGTCTAATTGTGTTTTGCTTTTTCCTGATGGTAAGAGTTCAGTGTGATTATGCTACTGATTTGTCCTGCATGGTACTAACTAAGGACAACATCCTGACCAACTAATTGGAAAGAGAGAGACAGAGAGAGAGAGAGAGAGAGAGAGAGAGAGAGACAGAGAGAGACAGAGACAGACAGACAGACAGACAGAGAGAGAGAGAGAAAGAGAGAGAGAGAGAGATAACGAGAGAAAGAGAAAGAGAGAGAGAGAGAGAGAGAGAGAGAGCGAAAGGGGGTAGAAAGAGGGAGAGATGGTGAGTGGTGTGGTAAGCCTGTGTGTCAGAAAAATATTCTTTCTGCCATCTGGATAGCCTGCAAGCCATCAGCAAACATTCAACAAAAACCAATGCTAACCCTCAACCTTGTTGATACTACTTTGGGTACCAGACACAAATACAACAGGACAGTACCAGAACACATACACACCCACCCACACAAAGGGGACCCCTCGCAGATAGTGTGGGGCCAGGGGGCATGGTGTGTGTGTGTGTTTGTGTAGTGGATGGGGGGCACCATTCTATAGATGTAACCCAGAACCCAGGGGAAGACAACAAGGTAAGAGTTATGTGGCCAGTGTGGTGCTCCCTGTCACAGGAAGCACAGTGGAATGAGAGGAATGCAGAAAAGCAGTACAGTGATGGAGGGAACAGCAGTTACACAGGGCAGATTGCCAAAAGGAGTAGAGAAGGAGGGAGGGAGAAGGGGAATGAGAATGTAAAACTGATGAGAGGTCGAAGCAAGGGTCTAGAGAAAGTCGGCATTGAAGAGGGTGTGTACGCTCTCTACAACGCAGGCTTACACATGTAAACAAGCACACACGCACACTCAAACTCACAGCAAAGGTTTTATAAGAAACCTTTCTGAAGAAGACTCATTTTACACGTGCAACTAACGAGTCTTATGCGATTCTTTTGCACCGCACAGTGTGGTCTGATTGATTGATACTGACTGACACTATCAAACATATGTATTGTAAGTTAAACAGTGTGCAGTATGTACTGCAACAGTCTACGTTGTGATGGTGTCCACATATTGAGCTCACACACACTAAACATTTTAGTGTGTGCACAGTTCTGAAATTGACTAATTTGTATTTGATATCCAATATTGATCAGATGATGCTGACGATCAGATCTCACAATGGACTCGTGGCAAAGAGGGAAAGTACATTGTTCGGATTCCTGGAACCTGGGACACTATCTCTGTGGCCGATTTCCTGGTATGGGTGGAGACTAGTGGAAGTATGTATCCATGGACAAATACTCAACTGTTTTTCAATCTCTATAGGGGGTCATCCTCTCTGAGAGACACCCAGACCCTGTCTGCCTTCTATTCCTCTCTCTCTCTCTCTCTCTCTCTCTCTCTCTCTCTCTCTCTCTCTCTCTCTCTCTCTCTCTCTCTCTCTCTCTCTCTCTCTCTACCCCCTTTCGCTCTCTCTCTCTCTCTCTCTCTCTCTCTCTCTCTCTCTGTCTCTATCTCTCTCTCTCTCTATCTCTCTCTCTCTCTCTCTCTCTCTCTCTCTTTCTACCCCCTTTCGCTCTCTCTCTCTCTCTCTCTCTGTCTCTATCTCTCTCTCTCTCTATCTCTCTCTCTCTCTCTCTCTCTGTGTTTTGTTCACCCTTCATCTGTTTCTCACAATGTCTATATACGGTTTCCCACCTTATCTTAGTTTTGACATTCTCAGTCTTATTATTAGTCTTAGTATTATTGTCAATTTGAATTTCTCACTTTCCACCTCTGACTAACTTTCATTCTTTGTTTTTCCTCTCTCGTGTTCCCTCTCTCTGACCTCAATAGCAGTCTATGATGCTGAAATTATTTTCACAAAAAAATTAGTCAATTTCAGAACTGTGCACACACTAAAATGTTTAGTGTGTGTGAGCTCAATATGTGGACACCATCACACATTTCTTTGTGTGTCAGATGCTGCAGGCACTCTTGCAATTGCTCTTGTCCCTAAATGTCCTGCGTGTTAGCCAACATCATTAGAATGCCATTTCAAAAGTAAGACTGGGTGTTAAACATGACACCAGATTACCTTGACCAATCAATCAAATTCATCTATCAACCCTCCCCAAAACACTTTCTGACATGAGAACCCAAAATAATTGCTATGGCGAATGATATCACGTTCATAATGCACAATGTGCAACATGGTTCTGTCAGAGACCATCCCGTGTGTGATATCTGACAGGCGTTGTGGTGTCTTTGAAGCTCTTAACACGCTCAGCTTCTAGCGGCACTAGTGACGTCGGGTTGCCTCAACCTTTCCATTCCCGGTAGAGATGCTACATGTTAACCCACAGAGAGGGGAGATAGCGTTACGCTCACTCGTTTTCACTGGAAATGCATGTAGAGATACTGGAAAAAGCAGCTTAACGACGCCCTCGCACTTGAGGCTTTTCGTTTTATGTTAGCGTGGTGGTGGTGGTGGTGGTGGTGGTGGTGGGGGGGGGGGCACTTTCTGCAGTTACATGTGAATCAAAATTGAATGAAGTAGCACTAGGCATACAAACCAGTAGCCTACATGGAAGACTGGCATTCCAGGAAGTGCAACAGCGTGTTGTGGAACCCTAATAAATTGTACACTTGAACCGCTGATACTAATGGCAAACAATAGCAATTGTGATTAATGTGGTTATTTCTTTGTGTGATTGGTCCTGGGCCTTATAGCAGATTACCACCAATGGTGAAACATGTGGTAGGCCTATGAACTGTAGCCTGCTGTTGATAATGCATGATCATGCAACTGAGCACTCTAGAAAACACGCCTGCGCTTGAAATATGACATATTGAGGGAATTTCTCATGGATATAAATAGACGGTGAATGCATTTCGATCACTAACAATTTCCACCGAAAGATGTTCGTCACAAAGTGTAGGGTGAGCACTTCCTCCCCAATGACATGCATATATTTTGGTTATTGATGTACAAGTAAAGCATGTATTAACTTGTCTCTTCCACAAGGGGGTAGTAGCAAATTAACCACAGGAACACCCCAGGGATTTATTATTGAATGGCAGTGAGTCCCAGGAGATCATCCCAAACTTAAACTTAGCACATCCGTCAATCATCCATTTCATGTCATGTTCAATTTTTTTTAGGCCTATTCGTTTTCTCTGAAATTGGAAATATTGGTGGACCAATTGTAGGCACCAACTACTGAGACAGATGCAGTGTAAAGGACAGAGACAGACAAACAGGGAGAGAATGAGAAGAGAGAAAAAAAGAAAGAAAGAAAAGAAAGAGATAAAAGAGGGTTGCCCCCACTTCCAGACAACTACAGGTCCTTAACCTCTTGACCTCTTGACCCTCCAAGACAAAACAAACTCCAAGCCGGATGATTCATCATCATGATAGAAACACAGTCTGTAGGCAGATAGGTCTTATAAAGATATTTAAGCAGAGGACAGTTGCCTAATGTCTACCATTTCACAAAGACAGTCATTTCTCTTCATTTGATTAAATCTGGTCTTAATTCAATTCGATGGGAACAAATGTAATAAACCTTTTCCATTCGTTAACGTCCATAAAACGGAAGACCGGGTGTCATCTGAGTGCGATCATTGTCCCTTGTTATTTCATGATTGTTTGGCTGTGGTGATACTGCAGTTGAAGAGGGCGCCCTTTGTGTGGTGTGATCACTATTCAGGAGCTGCTTTGGCAGTTAGACTCGTGAGTTACAAATCAAACCACAGCACATACATTTTCAGTCAGAAACGTGAATTAACTTAATCCTGAATGAACAGAAAGGGCATTGTGAACCATGCATGGACATGGAGTAAGTAAGTGAGACTTTATTTATATAGCACTTTTCATACAAGAATTGCAGCTCAAAGTGCTTTACATAAAATCAAGAAAAACAATTGTTGATCTAAAAATAAAAAAAGCACATTTAAATGGGATGATCTCTTCCCAGTATTCCCTCTGCAAAAATATCTTTCAACTTCCCTTTCCGACCACACCAAAAACAACTTGATGAACTGTACTTTGGGTTTGTCACCTTTGAGACAGGAGCAAAATAGTCCATGTCAGTGTAAATGTCATCATTATTGTCACAGGGGACATAAAAACAGATTTAAGGTCGTAGAAACCACACAGACAAGCTCTATATATTTGGAACAACCCAAGAGCCCAGAAATAGAAGGGCCGTTTAGTGTTTTGGGGCGAGAAAGCAAGCAGAGACTGAGTCCTCCATTTAATCATGTGTTTTATCACATAAATTCTGATTTATGTATGGCACTCTCACTGTATTCACAGGGAAGGAAGGGAAGGAACTGAAGATTTAAATCTATTTTAGGTGTCTTGACAACCACACCATTTTAGGTATCTTGGGAAAACCAATTTTATTGATGGTGTATCTTTTGAGTGTGTAGTTGCCAGAGGAAATCACAGACTGGATACACAGTAGCCACTGAACCAAACTGATTAGCAATGCATTTTACAAAGTAATAATCTAATAATTACAAAGATTATTTTTTATGTGTGTTTAACGGAAAATATCAACATGATTGGAAAACAGTTCATGTGAAAAGATGTGAAAGACATAGGGGTATAACAATATATTGGGCCACAATATATCGCAATACAACATTTTTACAATATGTATCGTAGAGTTATGGCAATAATTTTACATTACTACGCCTGTTTGATCCTATTGGCTGAGCTACCAGCACGCAACCTACTCTGCACCTGCATCATGCGTGCATTCATTGCATTCACAGAAATCGCTCGAACGGAGTTAACTAAATTGTATGTACAACAAAGAAAATTATTGAAAATGTTTAATGTTTTGGAAATAAATCTGTTAAGTGAATTTCTATTTAATTTAAAATGTTGTTCAAATATCGTGATACGTATTTTAATGTACACCCAGTATTGTGATACGTATCGAATCGTGAGCTGAGTGTATCGTTACACCCCTGGAAAGACAGGAATCATGCTGCAGATGTCTGTTCAAAGTAAAATTTAAGACTGCCAAACTGACCAACTTTTAATGAGAAGTATAACATCAGTTTGGTTTATATGCTCATTCACTAAAAACACGTAGGTGAGGCGTATGACACATGGAAAGCCACATCCCATGTTATGACAGAGGCTAGATTCCCTCTATTTGCATAGGACTACTCTTTTCTCCTCTTCATCCTCTTCTCTGAGGAAAACACATTCCGTTGGCAAAACAGATTAAGACTATTTAGGGAATCCCTTTTTATTCTTGTGTTATCATCACCGTCTATTTCTCTCACTCGTCTTTCTTGTCTGGGACTGTTGTTTTGTGTTCCCTCCCTCTACACGGAAAGGCTCTCTTCTGGACGGACTAAAAACTCTCTGGGTTGGGTGGGTCTGTTTCCAATTTTCTCCCCTCTGTTCCCCCGTCCCGAGAAACGACACCTCCGGAGCCAATTCGAAAAAAAAGGGAAAGAATGAGATACGATAATTATCTTTTTCCACAAAGCACAACCATAGACAGTCTGACCTTCCTGCCCCTGAATTCTTTAGATATGTTTGGGAGGTATTTGGGCTAACAACACTGCAAGGATGTGCATCTGTAGTAGCACAAACTAAGGGGGAAAAAACTAAGCTTCCCACAGTTGCTCTCCAAAGGCATGCCAACTGCAGATGACCAACAGCCACTGATAGACAACACAAAACGGAAAGCACAAACAAACAAGCACCAACTTAAGAATCAAACATTTGCAAAAACAAAGCCTGCCCTGTCACCTTCAACCAAAGTTAATGAAGAAGTCACAAAAATGAATGGCTGTTGCTTACTACTTGTCCACATGTCAAGTGAAAGACAATTCACATTTGGGGGGGGAAGGAATTTCGGAAAAAGTGAAGGTCCTTACCAACATTGAAATTGGACATCCAGTAAATGTCCTCTCTTGTCCCACAGCAAGTAGATTTAATCTCAGAGATGAGGGAGGAAAAATGGGTAGGAAAGAGTCTGCCTGAAATCTAGATCCACATTTGACAGGGGAGTGGTGCAGCAAAGAGAGCGAGGGTGTGCGCTGAAGGAGGGAAAGAAAATAACTGCTTGACACAAGCGTCTCACTCGTACTTTTTAGTCTTCCTCTCTCTTCCTTTCTCTCTCTCTCTCTCTCTCTCTCTCTCTGAACTGTGACACACTTGCTCTGCCCTATCAGTCCCCCCATAACTTTTGTCGGTGCAGCCCCCTAGCCAGAAGCAATGAGGGGAGGATGAGGGGGGTGAAAAGTGGGTGAGTGTTTATGAGTGTGTGTGTGTGGAGAGAAAGAGCGAGAGAGAGAGAGGACGTAAGAGTGAGTGACAGAGACTGTGAAAGAGACTGTGTGAGAGAGACCGTGTAAGAGAACGAGGCAGACATAGACAATGGCAGGAAATGTTACATCAGGACGCACGGTACCAAAATATAACAAGCACAAAAAAGTGTTAAAAACACTCCATAAGGAAAACATTGACTCTGCAAGGGCAACTTCATAACATGTAGTCACTGACAATATTTACGCATTAACAGGGTATTCTCACAGTTCTAAATGTAGACTTTGCAGGATCTACTATCATCTACTCTCTTCTCAGCCCCTGTATGTAGAGTGTGGGAAATTCCTGCAAACACTAAGAGTGAATGTTACTACATAATTTTCTATTGTAATTACAACAATTACAAATGTCTGAGGTGTACCTGTTTCCACATACGTTAAATTTGTGCACGGCATTTGACATGCTGACAGTCAAAGTTTGCCACCTTAGTTCTCTCTAGGTTCAAATTGTTCCACTCCATTGTATATATTGTATGTGATTGGGATTTCATGAAATGGGGAGATGCACTTCCAATACAAGTGCCACTTTATCTTAATGAATGATTATATGAAATGAACAAGTTGCTGTAGACACTTTGAACAGTTTACTGCAAAGGTTTATAGGTATGGCAGTGTCAGACTATTCCCAGGTGTCTACCAAAGTGAAGGAACTACAGCACAGAGCATGCTCTGATCCTGGGGACTGAGCCAACTGTCTGTATAAACACACAAGCAGAGCATTCAGCAGGATTGCTAACACAAGGCGACATATTTCACCAAGATAATTGGATTCCAGCGCAAATGAGATTTAACGAGAGAGAAAATAGCATGGATGTGGGTGATGAGGAGTGCGGAGAGATTTAGAGCTACTACCATTCGGTCAGATGGAGGAACAGAAATCACTTTTACTGATGCCGCTAAGAATATCAGTTTTATCTGTAGCTAGTACTACATGTCTGATGTTTCAAAGAGTAGGCTATGGAAGTGTTCTGAAATTAGATCTTTAAAAAGACAGAAAAAAGTCCATAGAATGTATTGTTTTAAAATAAAATGAATTATAGTATCCAACGATTCCCTTGAAAAAAAAACCTTCATATAAGGTATGATGACACTTCCTGTTCAACATCAAACAGGCTTGTTTTCAAGGCAAACTCTAAGGCCACTTTGATATTTTTGTCACCGGGTAATGGCTTGGCTAATAAATCTCAAGCACATTCCTAATGCTACAATTTGCGTTGTCATCTTTAGCCAGCTTGTGTTTGTTGTCATGGACCATATAACCTGAAACTTCCTTTGTCAGACGGAGGGAGTTACAGAGGTTCATTTTTTTTAGATGAGAGGAAAGAGGTAAAGGTCAGCAACCGACTTGACCATAGTTGCTGTGTGGTCTGGTGGTCTATGCTACCATGCTAGCCGCCATGGATTAGCTAGCCTCGTTCAACTGTAACTCAATCCTTTGGGAAAACACATCAACCAAAGGCAACCCATGCTTATAGGTTGTGACTGTTAGTCCTCCTCAGGAAAGGGATTTTCGGGTAGGCTTCCTCCGCTCTCAAATTCTCCTCAAACAAACACAAGGCATGAACTAAGGAGCAGAAATTTGGCCGCCAACGTTTACCATTGCTCAGCAAACGCATGTTCAAAAAGCTGTTATACCACCACAGCACCACAATTCACCAAGAAATCAGCCAAATGAAAGGGTTTTAGTGGTCAAAGAGACTGTATATTTAGTTTGGAGATAAAACTACTTTAAACATCTGAATTTCCATGAAAATTCCTTGCCCAAGTTATTTTTAGTTGCTGCAGCTGTCACGTCATTTATGTTCCTTTAGGGCATATTCTTTAGTTGATCAACGGTTTAAACTTTGGTTTAAATGATGGTTCATTGATGCCTAAATAAATAAATGAAAATAAACAAAAAGCAAACCACCAAACAGCTCAATGTGGAGCATTTGTGGCTATTTGACACTCCGAGGCCTGCGGCTAATTTGTAACAAATGGCTAACCTGTTCCCTTTTTGGAATACAAGGAACAAAATCGGGTGAAAAAGACGTCAGTTCAAATAGGAAGCAGGTTAGGAGTCCTTGAGGAATACAATGGGATCCGCATCATCTGGAAATATGAGGCACGCGTAGGCCGTTTAAAGACCTGTGGGAGGCGGAGGAGGAGAAAGGGTGGATCTCTTTATCTGGCGAATGACTTGATATGGATTCACAGTGGAGGAAAATTCTCAAAATGTAATTTTGCAGAACAAACCAAAATAATTGGCTGTATGCAGTATGGCCCAAATCATATCCAGTCAAAGCAAGGAGCAAACCCACTGAACAAATAATACCTGGGGAGGACAGCACCTAAAAAATCCCAGAATTTCTCGCTTAACCTTTTTGACTTTTAAATGAACAAACAATCTTCTCTACAGGAAAACCATGAAAAGGGCTTTAAGCTTGAATGGAATCGCTTTGACCTCCCCCCATACACATGATACTTTTTCAGATGCTTGTTTTTGTACCATTGAGTTCAAAACCACATGCACTTTTACTGCATACTGTACATTACTATCAGTATTCTCTAGGAACGGGCACAGACAAGAAGAGTGGATGCTGTTGGTTAAAACAACCTCCCCACGGAGCAAATATTCCTTGCTTCCCAAACAAACACACTTCCAGGAATTTTTGCTGTTGTGTTTTTTTGGCCGTCCGTCAGCCGTCCCGACAGCCGTCTCTTGCAACGACGGGACAGGAAGCGGGAGTTTCCTGAAAGGGTCAGGGTTGCGCCAGCCAGACAAAACAGATGCTAATTACGTTATTTGACTGCCTGCCTTCGATGTGTTTCCTTGTGTTGCCCTTTTCCTTTGTTTAGAATTCCTTAGTATATTACCTGAGCATGTGGCCAAAAAGAGGGAGGATGGCAGGGTGGGAGGGGGGAGGAAGAGAAAATATGAATTCAGTGGTTGCAGCGGTTATCGGTGAAAGGCCCTAATGAGGCCCCACACTAGTCTTCCCCTCTCCATCTCTTTTCTCTGCTTTTTCCTTCTCTTTTTGTCCCCTCTCTCACTCTATCAATACTTTTTTCACTCATTCCGTCTCGCTCCCTCTCTCTGCCTTACTCCCAATCTGGTTCGGACAGGGCTAAAAATAGATTGAGCTGGAAAGTGCTTATGGGACCTGAGAGAGGGGGTAGGGGGCCAAAGGCACAGAGATTGGTGCAGTAATTTGCCAGAGACAAACAGCTGGGGGAAACACAGTGAGTGTGTTTGTCTGGGTGTGTGCTATGTGTGTGTGCTATGTGTGTGTGTGTGTGTGTGTATGCATGTGTGATGAGGATCAACTCAGTGCAGCTGTGGTCTGTCTTTCAGTGTCTGTATCCCCTTCAAATTGTTACATTGCCCATATCACACGCACATACGAGCACACGCACACAGCAGGAAAGAGAGTAATGGGTGCCTGACAACCAGAGCCCTAAAGAATGAAAGAATGTGCAACAAGAAGCAAATGAACAGCTGTATAGAGGGAGGGTGAAGGAGAGGGGGAGAGAGGGAGAGAGCGAGAGAAATAGGGATGTGGACAGTGTGAGGGAGGTGGGGTTAGAATGTGGACTTTTTCAGTGAGTATGGAGAGATGGAGAGGAAGGCAAAGAAACACAAAGAAGGGAAGGACACTGACTCGAGGTGTAATCAAATAGAAACATGAATGAAAAGAGGAGAAGGAGTTCAAATTGATGTGGCAAAGAAAAACAACTGTGAGAGAAAGCAAGTGGGTCGAATTTGGAATCCATTTTTAGAACTTCCTCTGCCGAACGGAGAGCTCAGAGTATGTCGGGGTCGGTTATCGTGGAACTGATGTGCCGTGATTCCCGACATCAGCGGAAGCCAAAATATTTGGACAATACCTCCCATTAGTGACGCCTTTACGCCAAAACAGCCTGGGTATCTGCACAAACAGGCGAAGGCTAGAATTTTTTTTATAATGCTAGAGAATAGAAAACTTCTCTCAAAAGAGCCTGACAGATCCTGAAAAGAATAGAATCCAGTAGAAGAGGAGGGGGATAGACCAGCTCATCATGTTGCTAGACCACAGATCAATGTGTGTAGGTGGGTGGGCTGGAAACACCACAACGTCACCAAGTGGGACACTGTTTAGAGGCCATACAACCTGTTTAGAGGCGAAGAATCTTGTGATTGTGTTGTTGCACTAACTGGAAAAGCCAGGTACAACTCAGAACTTACTTTGGCAATGCAGTGTGTGTGTGTGTGTGTGTGTGTGTGTGTGTGTGTGTGTGTGTGTGTGTGTGTGTGTGTGTGTGTGTGTGTGTGTGTGTGTGTGTGTGTGTGTGTGTGTGTGTGTAATATGTGTATGCTCCAAACTGCTGATATAGAGGAACATTTAACCAGAATCATGGTAATCAAGTTAAAGAAATGCAATTAAGGAGCTTTTGTCTCTGTAACACAAGCTTTATAAGAAAATGGACCCCAATGGTAAGAATCCATGACACAGGAACAATACTTGAGAAATACACATATAGACATGTCTTCAAGGTCTTTCACACTGTCTTAACTTTTGGTGTGTGTTTATCTTCATCTCTGACAGAGTGGAGCACCAGTGAACATCTGTGTGTGGTTTAGTCTCTATCTACACACACACACACACACACACACATACATACACACAACCAGACACCACCACACAGAAAAAGGTGCAGCGTGTTTTGGGGGCTGCACATGTTTGTAGTAACTAAGCACGTGCAGTCTGAAGCCTCCTTCGTTAGCCCAACGAGGCAGACTGATGTCACCTTGCAGATAAAGCTGCTTGAAAGGCCCTCTTCATGTGAAAAACGGTGGCTGCCTGGAGAGGTAGATGGGGCTTTATCACATCATCAGTGTGTGTGTGGTGAGAGAGAGAGAGAGAGAGAGAGAGAGAGAGAGAGAGAGAGAGAGAGAGAGAGAGAGAGAGAGAGAGAGAGAGAGAGAGAGAGAGGAGAGAGGAGAGGGAGAGGGAGAGGGAGAGGGAGAGGGAGAGGGAGAGGGAGAGGGAGAGGGAGAGGGAGGAGAGAGGGAGGAGAGGAGAGAGAGAGAGAGAGAGAGAGAGAGAGAGAGGTGAGAATGCCGACACACCTGCACACTGCCGGAAATGCAGCCCACCACAACATGCGCGCACACGCACACATGCACAATCACCAGCTGTGTTGAGTGGCTCTTGCCATCTACAGCGGTCTCACATTGAAGACATTGAAGCGCCATGTTCTCACAATTGTCACCACAGGTGTCTCTGTGTGTCTCTACGTGTTGAGCATAAAACAAGGTTTCTCAGTAAGAGCATACATGCACACACACACACACACACACACACAAAGAAGGATAGCATACAAAGCAATACAAAGTAGGTGCACAGAATTTCCCAGAATTCAATAATCTCATCCTGCACACACTTCCTTCTCGCCTGACTCATCCTCAGGGACAGAGGTTGGGGAGGGGTATATACAGTACAGGGTTGGGGAGGTCGGAAGGTGGAGAGAAGGATAGATACAGGGGTTGAATAGGTGGGGGGGGGGGGGGGGGTAGAGAGGGATCCATACAGGGATGGGTTGGCCGGGAGGGGAACAGAGGGATAATACAGGGACAAAAGTGGCAGTTGGACCATGGCCTGTCACACTCCCTCTTGGGTCCATGCCATTACGCCGGCACACAAGGGAAGACGTGCTGAGGTCACGCTCCATTTCTCAGGCTCTACCTCTATTTTGATCAATTACATTTCACATGAAAATACACGGGGAGAGACAAGAAACAAGCAATGTTGGTCTTTTTCTCACACCCTCTCACACCTGTGGTCTGCTAAACCATCTCTGGGACTGGCTGGAACACGATCGACTGAATGATTCCCTGCTTGTAGAATGTCGAAATGATATAATGAATGATCAGACCTTCAAAAAAAAAACATGATTGGGTCCAATGAGGTTATGTGATGTGTGCAGACGTACCCAATGTTTGGGGATCCTTTTTGGATTACATAAGGTTTAGAAGCACAGCAACTTTTTCAACCATCAACTTGGTTGACAAAGTAAAGATTTGCATAAAAATCTTGCTTGGGTAATTGAAATGATTTACTCATATTCTGCACTCAGGCAGACAATCCTAAAGTGATTCCTCTATTCAAACGTATCTGTTTCTCCCTATCTCACTTCTCTTTCTCTCCATCTCCCTTTTTTTGTATTGTTGCCAGGTCAACAAAACATTTGAATAGCTCTCTATATAGCTCGAGCAATCTCCATCAGAAGTCAAACCAAAAACAAGTCAAAACTCAAAGGTTAGGTGCACCCGTCGTTTGAAATGGAGCTTCCTTGTCTCATCGTTTGCCTTTTCTTTTGAACCCTCTGTGTGTGTCTGTGATGCATCTAGGGTGGTGTGACCACAGCGGCCGGTAGAGGAGCAAGAACAGGTGTCCCTCCACTTCCCCCATCTGTGAAAAGAGCCCTGCGGTTTTACACAGAAAACACCTCGACGGCTACCCAATCCTGTGGCCCCGTCTGCAGCTCAACACTCCCGCACTGACACCGACGCACTCCCCAGTCAGCCACCCCCCCAAGATAAACACACATACTGTATTTGGGACACACACACAACCTCTCCCCGCAGCAGGGTTGACCTGTTTGTGTTTCTCGCTAGTCCACTGCCCGGTGGGTGAAAACCCCTATTCTCACAACCATCCGTGGCACGCACGCTCGCACACGCACGTGAACTATTCTCACTCTGTGTTTCGTCTAGAGTTCAGGAAACCACAGACGCACACAGCTCCAGAATGGGACATTTAAGTGACACAATACTGTTCAAAGTAATAAACTTACAGTATTGGTTCTCTTTTCATTCCCTCTCTCACTCCCCCTGTATCTTGATGCCTTATGCCTACTGTATGAATAATACAATATTTGAAAAAGTGTTCATGATCAAATCTAGTGCATCTTTTTGGTGGTGGTACAATTATTGTCAAGACAGAACCACATTGACATCAACGCAGAGTCAAATAAGACTTGTGAACCAGACCTACATGAGACGAGCATCTTTATGGGCCAGAGAAGAACCAGGTGGACTGAGGACGACATCAATGATGTGTGAAGTGAGAGATTGTCAGTGCAGTCAATCCGCTGCACCCTCATCCTCTTCTGTTAGTCGCCACAAAGTTGTGGAGTCTTTACAACTTCCCATGAGCTCAGATGACAACGAAGTGATGTGCTATCGTTTCCACTTTAGAGAACAAGCCCACACAGTCTCTCCTAACCCGAACCCCACTAGACACTCTAATACTGCTCTAGTCGGTTTCAAAACCTTTTTTTCCCCTCGTGCCATCTTTCCCCGGGAAAACCTAATTTTGTTGTTTTGTGTATTCAGACATTTTATTTGAAAACCCGATTGCAGTGCCCGGAGTAGGGGTTGACGGGAAAAGTGCTTTAAGAAACAGACCCTCTGAGGCATCAAGGTCCAAGAAGACCAGAGTCATTTTCTTGTTTCTGTGGTCAAAGCACAAGTACATTTACTAAGACTCCTTGATGCAAGAAATAATTTTGAATGCAATCCAGCAGTAAAAAATTACAAAAGATAAAAGGTTGACTAAGAGGATGGTTCAGTTTGATGTGACGTATGTTTCTCCTGTAACACAAGTAACAGTTTGTATGTGTTTCCAGTCTGTAAAAGCCACTAGGTATAGTTTTAGTTCCAATACATGTTAGTTTGTACACCAATAACATGGAATGGATGTTTAATAGCTGTAGCTGAATCAATAAACAGTGATAGAAATGAAAAGCTCTATGTGGCTAAACAGTGAACTCATTTGGTTTACAGCGGTGCACAGCACCATAACAACATTGAACATTCAACAAAGAAAACTGATAGAAGCATAGTGTAAAGTATAAGTATTTTAAGTACAAAAATACAAGCATGGAGTTGAAGTTGGAGTTATGAGTTTAGCTGGTATCTCCATATTTGTCCTGTTTTAGGTATGTTGCTGCTCTGTACTATCGCAGAAAAACCCCAGACTGTCCTACAAACCTGGCAAGCTACCGAGAAAATGAATGGTGCTTCAGATGGGATTAGTGGAGGTGAAAGTTCCTCACCCTCCCCACACAAATGTTGGTGGTAAGCTTTTTGCTCAACCAATTTTCCTAATGCCATATCATCTCCAGTGAAATTTAGGGTCATGTACTTATAACTTAAATACAACTGTTACTACTTTTTCATGTAGCCCTACATTGGCACCATGCTTTGAGTGGAACTGAAGCAAGAGTGGGGCCCAGTGCTTCTCTGCGACAGCCATGAGTCCAATGCTGATATCGAGTCTAACTACAACCGCATGATGTTGCCTGCTGTATTCCCTTTTGTCCACAGAGCCTCGCGAACTCAGCTGAAACCACTGCGAAAACACAACTTTATTGATATTCTGTAAACGGTTCAAGTCTGTCTTGACCTTCAAGACTGAGAGGAGAGACTGTTATTTTGCCCCATCGAGGGGCCAGAGACTGAAGAAACATGCATGGGATCTGTGTGCGTTCCACACATTCTGCCGTCCACCACATGGTGGGCTTAGCAGTAATGATATTTGGATGACTTGCATAAAGGGCATCCAAAATCCAATCTAGATAAGTGGACAGGCGAATCAATGTCAAATGAGGGGGAGAAAAAAAAGGCTTCTCTCATTCTTGCTCCAACACGCACGTACGCAATACACATGCCATCACATGTCATTCAATATGAGCTTCACACACAGGTCATTCGTAGCATGAGGCCAACATGACATGGCTTTGTTTTATTTGAATGCATCATCATTTTTCACTTTGTTGCCTTACAGTGTGCATGATAAATAACATCTGCTGCTTGGATTGACCCCCCAAAAAAACTATACACACACACCCTTATTATTACTGGAAAGCCACTACTGTTATACAATCTGGGCTGCACCATGCCAACTGAGCAGACATACCCAACACTAAACGGGCCACAAAAATAAAACAGTTCTTGTTATGTCCCGGCCCTTTCTCAGTAACATGTACAGTTGCCAATTCCCCACGCACAGGGGCCTCTATCAAGCCAGCCCATAACCCCTTCAGGGCACTGAACACATCGGACTGTCTCTGATACTGAGGCGGGAACACCCCAGTGTACAGTATTAATACCCTCTAGGTGGACAGGAATAAACTCATTTTAACCCAACCACGCCCTCGCTTCTCTGCACATCGTCCTCTCCCTTCTCTTCTTTATCTGGGAGCCTTTATCCGCCGGTGCCTCACCCAAAAAGACCCACAGTGCAAAGGCCTGTGGCGCACTTCCAAGAAACTGTCCTTGTGCGACCCTGAGGATGAGTCCTCAGAGAAAAAGAGAAGGGAGCGAGTTTGAGAGAGATAAAGGGGGCTATTGTGGAGGAAAGGCCAGTGCATGATGGCCGTTTGAGGTTCTCCCCCCGTGTCGGTTAATCACCTGATCTCATGCATTGACTCACCTAGGCGTACAGAAGATTCTAGGTTCATTTGACAGTCTATCGAGAGAGAGCGAGTAGGGTTATTTATTTTTTATCAAGTTCAATACTAAAGAGGGCCCTGTTCTACCATCATCATCATTCGAGCGTACCTGATGTATTCTCTGTCAAGACAACGGCTTAGACGAGTTTCAATGCAACGTTAGTCGTTTACCGTTACAAAAACGCCACAGGTCTCAAAGCGGCAGGAGCTGGCGTGGAGATAATGCTCATTGCACTGAGAGCCCAGCCAACCGGCTCATCACCTAGATGATGAGCCTCAGCCCCGACTCAACTCCTTCCCCCTTAACCCCTGTGTGAGGTGGCGCAACGGCTCAGCAGACCGCACGGGCATTGTCTTATCAGCGCACAAAACAAGTGGCACCTCTCCGGACCAGCACTGACATTAACTGCCACGGCGATGACTGGATTTCTCTGATAACCATTTATTGTTCCCCCGACACGTCGCATGTTGTACACAATCTCTCTCTGCATTCGGACAGGAGTAGGGGGGTGGTGGGGGAATGAGGAGGGCTGCGGTGGGGGAGGTGGAGACGCGACCAGAAATCTCTTCAGTATCTGGGGGCCATATGCTGAAATCAAACAGCGCTGTCTGTGGGGCTTCGGTGTGTGTGTGTGTGTGGGGGGGACTGTGAAGGCCAAAGAGCAGTTAGATGAATTTAAAAAGCTGTTCAAAATTGACGAGGTGCCTTAAATGTGGGGTGTGTTCCAGTTTGTCACCAGCGTTACCACACACACCATACAGAAACTGCATTTATCTTCATAGCTTAGCATCTTGTTCAGCAGGGAAAGTCAGTAGGTCAATGAGGTTCTATATGGGACAAAACACAATAAACACTGCCCTCTACTGGCAAACAGTCCCTTTATCCCTATCCAATACACTGCAAATTATCAGCCACAACATGCATTCAAAAAGCATTCACTCATATCACTCCAGAAGTCCTCAACAGACCTATTAACATTGGCTTAATCAGGCATTAACAAAGATCAAGTCACCCTGGCTGTTGTTTTTGAAAGGGGGGGGGGGGGGGGTATTTCACACTGTTCCTTAAGGTCTCCGAATAGGGTATGTAACATTCGTTGGCCTGAAAATGGCCCGGGTGCTGTTCTATGCCCCCTGATGCCTCCTGTGAATTTGTCGCTGGAAAAAACACACGTTTTTTTCCTTTAATGGTATGCTCATGAATATATAGATAAGCTGCGCTCTGATTGGTTGGTTTACAACGAGTGAAGCTGCTGAGCAAAGACGCAACACGGCCAACAGCACTCACGGAAACAAGAAGGTGGAGACTAGGGGTGCACCGATCCGATTTTAAGATCGGATATCGGCCCGATATTGACAAAATAGCTGGGTCGGGGATCGGAAAAATGAACAGATCCACTGGCCGATCCATCAATAAAAAAAATTCCGCAGCACATCCTATGTCATTTGTCAGCAGCATGAGTTAACCAAACCTTTAGATGCGTGAGTTCTAAATATTTCCAACGGTCCCCACAGCAAGCATAATTCTCCTAGCAATGGTACTAGCATGCTAGTGTTACCTGTTAGCCTTCTCATTAGTACATATCGAAGCCATACAGCGTTTGTAGCATAGTTTTTGTCAATCGGAAAATATTCAGTAGGAATTTTCGAAATCGCATATGAGACGTTAATGTGAGACCCGCATTCGAACGATCACATATGTGCGACGCACCTAGAGTTGTTGAGCTGCAGGAATTTGGCATGCTCCTAGCATTGTGCTTTTGGATGTGCTTGATTACATTGGTATTGTACTTTGCAGTATTACCACCCCTCAAAACATTTATTTTGCAGACATTGCAAACAGCCGACAACCTAGTTGGCGTGGCAAGCGTAAAATATCTCCACACGGCCGAATCTTTGGCTCACTCAATGTTGCTTTTAAGCAATTTATCAGTCCACTGGTTGGACACAAGCTGTACACCGCACGGTGCAATGCTTCAAGCTAAAAACGTCCATGGTTCACACACCAGCGACAACACATAAATAAGAATTCAAATATATTTTTTACGTTTACAATGTTAAGTAACTGTTTGTTACTATTGTATGTTTGACCAATACACTTTTGTTTCTACTGCTACAGTTTATTTATTTTAATACATTTGATTACATTCTATTTTCTAATTTTGATTACACAAATAAATAAGAATTAAATTACATCTGTTATTTTGTCTTAGTTAGGAAAGTACGTTTAATTAGGAAAGTCTGATGCCTTTAGTCTCTTCCACATGGTGGAAGGAAGGTATAAGGTGGAAGGTATACAGTTTATTAATTCAACAACGTTATCGGATCGGTATCACGTATCGACAGATACACAAAGCCCAGGCATCGGTATCGGGAAAAAAAGTCGGATCGGTGTATTCCTATTATAGACTAACATGTAGCAATGAAATTCAGCAAATTGCCAAAATTACAACGTTGAGCAATTGTTTAACATTTCTGAAATCGTTTTTTTTCTACTTCAGTCGTTCGAAAAACTAGCATGTTAGCTAACATTAACTCCAGATTAGTTTACGGTTGTTATGGCAATAAAAAAAAACACCAGCATTTTCTTTTTGTAGCTACTTGGAAAAAACATCCTTGTCATCGCTTTCTGGCCAAAACTAGGTCTGAACACGGCCAAAAGCACAACATATTTCAGACCCAGATTATAAGAAATCAAATGCTGTTTCACTTGTAATGGGTAAATAAAGTATGGTATTGCCTAGTGGTAGTTGTAGGTAAATAGCTTGCTTATCGAATATAATCATAATGTTTGCAGAAGGATTTTTGTGACTTAATGCTATTATAGTCAGAGAATGTCTCATAAGGGTGCTTTGGCCACTGAAGGGAAAACTTGGGAAACTCAGACTCTTTTCCTCGGAAAAAAAAAAACTCCTAATGTCCATCTCGTCTGTGGAACAGTCGATGTCTGAAGTGCTAGCTGCAAGCGCAATGCTTCGATCAATGAGTATGGGAGCAGAATCCGCGTGCGTGATGAAGCTGTAGGAAACCGGGAAAACACGGATTTCTATTGCTATGGGTAATCCACCTACTGATAAAGTGGAACGGATTTGATTGTGAAGCAATGGAAAGAACGCGGGACTAGTAGACCAGTCACACATGCACAAATATTTTTATTGCAAATGTGGGGGGTCCAAACTACTTTTTTTTTTTTTTTTTAAGTGAGGGGGACGTGACCCCCCCCCCCCTCCAAGTTATATCGTGGCGACGCCAATGCTAACAATGTTAGCTGGTCGGTATTGCGGGGGAATCTCTAATACATGTACTGGCTGTAAAATGTATCACACGACTGAATTCTAAAGGACCTAAACTTTCAAACAAGGTATAGCAAATACATATGCCTTGCAGTGAAATCGATAGCACATATTATGTTCGTGGCTAATGTAACGCATTGCCGCAGCACAGCAGAGCGCAGGGCAGCAATCTGACCTTCAAACGAATTATTTAAACACTTAAAAGTCGTTTTCAAGCCATCCAGTAAAAGGGTGTATTGTTGACTTGTTGTTGCACACGAGCACACCTGCCACAAATCCACCTATTTAATATTTTAGCAGCGTGACTTCTCAGCAGTTCTCCATTTAAATTGAATGATATCTGCGGTAAACCGGAAGTGCCAATACAACGGAAGTGCGAAAATATTAAAAAAAAGTGGGCGGGGCGGAATAATAGAGGGCGGAATAAGGTGAATAGTTCTACACAGGTTGCGTCTGCTCCGTTGTTTGCCTTCACTAGTGATGGGGGAAACGAAGATTTCCAAAGGTCGAGCTATTTGACAAAATTGTGTCGAAAAAGTATTGCTTTTTCAAAGCGTTCGATATAGGGACATCTGCTGGTCAGTTTATAGTATGGCGACTGTATCGAGCGATGGAAGGAATCAAGTGACGTCAAGTCCTTGAGACGTCAGTCTCACAATCGTCATTGACAATTTGATAAATTAAGGTTATGTGACAAATGTTTCGATGTGCTAGTGTCAAAAATATGTTATCATATATCTTGTTGTATTATAAACAACTTAACGTCTTTTCTACTTTACGTTCATAAGATGTATTTTTAGGTTCTTACAGCATTAATTACACAAATAGTAACGATGAGTATGGCCTTGTGGTAAGAGCGCTGCCCCTCAACCCGACATGGTGGGGTAGCAGCCCCTACACCGTTTTGGTGGAAGGATATGCTAAATGAGTGCATTGAGTACTCGACCTACGGTCTCGGTTAACTAACGTTTTTAACTTCGACAGAAATGTACTCATTCTCAACGTTTGAGATTAAATGGAACATGATGAAATTAGATGTTGACATGTTGCAAAATGACTGCCAAGGCCACAGCGCAATATTGCCGATTATGTCTGACAACTCATGCCTTGTTTGTTAAAGGCTGGAGAAGGAAAATAAACTACAAATAACCAACCACTATGTACAGCTGTTTATTATTTGATTTGCAACATCTGACAAAAATAGCATTACATGAACACCAATTTATAATAACTGTAATAGAAAAAAAACATCTTAAAGGAGACAAAACATAGGTTAACATTAGAAATTAGATGAATTACTTTAATAATTGTAGCCATATGTTGACATTGACAGGTAGTCATGGCAAGCAAATTCATCCAAATGTATGCATGTGTTACAAACAATACTGTAAGTGCTTTTGTTGTTTTCTGGCTTCCCATCGCACATGTTGGATTAAGCAGGTTTAAGAAGTTAAGAAAGGTCCTGAAATTTCACTTTTTTACTCCATAAAGACAGCTAAATAGATGCAAGAGTACTGAAGTAATCTTTATAAGTGGCAGTCTTAATGAGAATATTTTGAGAAAATTGTTGTTCGACATATACAAGATACCCAACTTTTTAATCCTGCTTTTGTGGAACATCCATCTGCTTGAGGTTCACACAGGTACTGTGCTCAGACTGTGAGAGGCAACAATGTCAGTATCCCTATCAAATGCACTCGCTGTCAAAATTGAACTCTTATTTTTGCTTTTTTATTCCTAATTCAATTTAAGAAAATACTGCATCTCTTAACAAGGGTGTAGCACACCGTTTTCTCCAACAGTCTGGACAAGTGTTGTTGAACCTGCCATGGGTAAGCGTACAGACACAATGCTTGGTGATGCTCTTGAAAGAAGCAGCATTAAATGGTTGAGCTTATCCTCACCGAAGGTCTGTCCCTTCCCAAATAAATCTAAGGATCAACGGGGAATGGTCGGATAAACTGGAGAGAAAGAGGGAGGAAGAGGGAGGAAGAAAAAAAATACACTGGCTGGGGACAGGCAGTGGGTAAACTGGGGGGACACAGTGAGAGCTATTTGTTGTGAGTAAAGACCATTGCTAACTGTACCAAGGGGAGCACACACGCTGGACTCCCAAACTGCAGCTCAATGATCCGTATGAGGTCACAGGCTGTATGGTCTCTGGTTGCACTGCATTGTGGGAAGTTCTTTAATACCCTCTTCACTTGGTTCCAAGTTTATACAGAGCTGTTGGAACTGCTTGATGACTGCTATCTATCGGGACCTACAGAGGATAAACCTGCCCCCCCAACCCCCTCAGTCACCCAGAAGCTGTGGATAAACTGGACCAAAAAAGCAAAAATAACTTTTTAAATTAAAAACAGCCTCTATATTAACGCAGCCTGAACCTTGCAGGACAAAGTTCAGACATGATTTAAAATGACCCCGTGTTTGTGCGTTAAAAAAGGCCATGTTTATTTGATAAAAGGGGGTTAAAAAAAATAATAAAAAATAAAACACTATAAATGATTTTATTAGCTAGAGTCTCCCAATCTGCATGAGATATCTTTGAGGTAATCGTCAAAAGTATGATTCATTAGACAGCAATAAATATCAACATGAATACAAATATTACAAAAGTAAAAACAGAGGCAACTGCTTTAATGCTAAAGCAAATCTGTAGCTAAAAAGAGGTAGATTATTGTGCACATCCATCGTGGACACTCCTTTTTTATATTTGAAGAGAAAGAACTACATGAATTCATTCCATTACAATCCTCGTCCCTTTCTCGAAATGAATTGAAATGCATTTGATCAATAAATTGCGTATTGTGAACTATTAGTCCATCTGTGTTCAATGTCAATTCATTTCATTTAGGCAAGATTTGTAATGGTAGAGCTTTTGCACCCTTTATAAAATAACACTTCAAAACTGTCCTAGGAAAAACAAGAGAAACTGTAAAGCTTGCTGGTGATAGATAGTGTACCATGATCTGTATTGTATGCATTCATTCTGTGTTTGTGTTTCAAATTCAAAACTAAAGACAAATGTCAAACTTCAAATAATTAAAGTCAAAATGATCCACGCTGTATTTGATATACATTGCCTTAATGTCTTCACTTTCCAGTTTGGTGTTTAACAAAAATAAAAAACATACAGCTAAGTTTAACTGTACGTTGAGCAGCTACAACTGTGCAAAACCAGAAACGAGAGATTTAGGGGATGCACGATATGTCTGCCATTGCAATGAGCAGAAATCGAATAAAAGATCCATGTTCCGACAATTTTCAATTGGTTAAACAAGGGATTGTTTGAGTTGGAAAATGTCAAAAGGTTGAAATATTCAGTCTGCAAAAGGTGTTAAAACGTATAATGCATTTTCCATGATGTCTTAAATGACAAATAAGACAATTTTGTTGCCGTTGCATGAAACAAGCATATGCTTTCCGTTGCCATATTGGTCCAACACAGATACGATACCAGGTATCTCGTAACTGGTACCTTATCAATTGAAAGAACTATGAGACAACCATATTCGTGCATCCCGAAGTGAATACCCTCCTTTACCCTGTACTTCTTCCGGCTGTGGCAGGTGTGTGTGTGTGTGTGTGTGTGTGGAGGGGAGAGGAGGGAGGGAGTAAGTCCGTGTGGCACTTGAAACCAAACTTCTCATACTATACAAACCAAAATCAATATTGAATACCTACCTCTCACACCCTCACCCCCCCCCCCCTTTCAATTTACACATTGATGTATGTATTGAAGAAAATCAACACCCAGACTTGGAGAAAAAAAAAAAAAAAAAAAAAACATCTTCACCAAAGGGCGACCAAGCCCACTATAAACCTTCCCTCATCAAACTGACAAATACTCGTAAAAAGTGGTACTGAATAAGGAAATAAACTAGCCTATCGTCACATTAGATCACATGAGCTTAAAATGTTATGTACAGGACACAAACAATTATCAATCCCCTTAATGATAGCGGAGTTGTACTAAGATACTTGGTTCATCTGGTGCCTAGGCAGGTAAACTACTCCCACTATAGGTCTAATGTGACATGCTGGGAAATGTTGGCTTAAATCCAGCTTATAAAGTAATCAACTTGCAAAATAAGTTAGATGCATCTAAAATGTTCCATATATCATTATATGCCAGCTGTGTTTGGAATATTGCCATGGTGAGTGACACAATAAGTGCTTCAACTAAGAGGCCTATTCTGTTCTCCCTCTCAGGTGGGAGTGAATGAGTGGGTTGAACAGGTTCTTGGAAGTACTACAGCTCTGCTTAATGCAAATGGCATGACAGTACAAAGCAATTACCAGGCATTCAGAGAAGGCCATCGGATTATAGGCATGCTCAAATTGATGTCTTTCTTCATCCTCCACAATAAACCTATCTGTGGTGTGTTGACCGTGTCATAATCAAGGTCCTGGATCCACAACTATTGATTTTTCAAAGAATGACACCCCCCCCCCCCTTTTTTTTAGGTGTTCTCAAATAAGCTAAAGAGTGCTCTTCCAAGCTCTCGCCTCAAGTGGAGAATAACTCAACTCCGGAGCAGATTGATGAAGAGTGGACGACTTAAATGTCCCCAAGCTCATTTTGAAACCTCGTGTAAAAAAAAAAAAAAGAAAAAAAAAAAAAAAAAAAAAAAGGAAGAAAGAAAGGAAGAAAAAGAACAGCAATCATTGGGACCATGCAAGCAGCTACCTTGGCAAACAGCAAGGCCAACTGAAGCAGCATAAGCCTGCTGGCAAACATGATCAGAGGTCAAGATATACAATATGCAGACCGCTGCCTGCTCATCTGAGTGTTCCGTTTCCTTCTTGAAGGAACGTTTCCAGCTGAAGCAAATGATGTCAAGGCCACAGCAATGTTGCAATGAGTACTATAAAAAAAAAAAAATTATATATATATATTTGTTATTTTTTACTACATTATTTTCTATTTTTTCTTTTAAATTCTCTGTGGAACTGTGTCTGGATGAGTACAATTAGTGGGCAGGCATATATTATATTATACTTGCTTACTGCTGCCACATTAAAAGTCTTACGGACCTTAAAGCCCTAAGCCATTTCATATTTTAGAGTAACTAAGTAAGTTCCATTTTGAGCTCTGCATAACATGATGATATCCATGATGCCCAAGCCTTATATGGCTCAGTAGTAAGATACTATAGGAGTCTTTCCCATTGTATACAAGTAATAATAGTCAGTGTTAGCCATAGATCTACATAGAGTACATTAGCTGTATGTATCTATGACCCTGGAATCATCAGCTTCATACCAAGTCGCCTAGATCTATATGGTGTCTTCTTTTGAACCCATTTGGTCATCTAAATGGCTTACATAAGAGCAGCACTGTGTGTCGATCAGCTTTGTAGACGCGAACATCCTCCTTTGAAACAGTGAAGAGAGAATGTCCCAACCGCTTCTACACCTCCGACTGAATCAATGTCACCGCAGACTAGGCCAACGCATGGCAAATGACTCATTCACACCCCATAACATATACACATTCCCCCCCCCCAAAAACGTATACACATTCACACCCCAAAACATATACAAAGTCAAAAAAGAGCATAGTGTCTCAAAGAGAAAGTGAAACGATTGGTGGAAAAAGGTCAATATCATATTTTGCATATATATTTGAGAATCTATCCGCCTTGGTAATATTTATGCAGCCCTATGTACAGCTGTGGACAGATTTACCTAGTATTTACACACGGCAGCCACTAGAGGGCCACTCAGTATTCGACATCTAAACAAGAGGGCCTGAAAGGTAGGAGGCGCCACGCGTCCAGGTCCTGACATTCTATCAAATCCACTTCCCAGTTGGAGAGAGGGGTGATATCTGAGGAGAGTTTTGAAGCAGCATGGAATACTCCGCCCGAAGACTCGCTGTACACTTGAGGAAAGAGGTACAATTCATAGAATCGTGTAAGATGACGCCATGTCTGTAAAAGCATCCGTAGATGCTGAATCTTTATCTACAGTGCCTATAGAAACTCTACGACCCCCCCACCACCACCACCACCGAAAAGTTTTTCAGATTATTTCCCAACAATCCAACCTGAATTAAAAAATTGATAAAAACTAAATCTCACTTGTCAAACACACAATACCCAATTACAGACCCATTAATGCATAATAAGGACAATTTGGAAAACTTTGTATTAATGCCTTTAGCAGCGGTTACAGCGGGTCAAGACTTCTTAGGTATGATGCTACCACCTTTGTACACCTACATTTAAGTGATTGGTACAGATTGTACTTTCAAATTTCTCACACTCTGCTTCTGGGAACTTTCAATGCTTTGGAGTTTTCTTCTTTGTCAAATGTCAAATACCTTTAAGAATAAGACAGCATCTTACATTTTCAATCATTTTAGTTTTGTTTGAGTATTGTGTGTTGACTGGTGAAAAACTGTATACCATTAACTCTCAAAAACAATGTGTGGAAAAGAGAGAAGGGGTCTCAATATTTCCCATAGGCACTGTATATGCCAATTCATTGCATGGTTTGTGACTAACATAGAAATCTAGGCCTATTGACGTTTCAAATTGGCCGTCTTATACTATTCCAGTTAGATTTGGCATTGTAGCCCTTTGAAAACTGTGATGGAACACAAACATATACATATCAATACATAGGCAGCAGTAAATGTAATATAACAGTGCTTGGGATACATACAAGTGTAGCAATTTGTATTTACAGCGATAATTCAGAGGAAAGTTACAAACCAGAACACTGGCTTGGTTTGATTGACAGTTAACATTTAAAGTAGCTAGCACATTTAGTGGCTAATTTTTCACCTCAAAACATCTTAATTCACCCAAAGAATAAAATTGTACGCAGACTACAGACCTCACTGGGTGTGTTACACAAACCCGCATATAGACACTTCCTTCATTAATTCAGAGGGTAGTTAGCTAGCTAGGGCATGGCAACTTTGCATAAGAAGCCATTTTGTGGGTATGGTAGATTGGAAGCTTTGAAATAGTAGTTGATGATACCTTTGGCAACAAGGTGAAGGGCATTTGTTTGTAAACGTACTACCCTTGAGGGAAGCGGTTGAACAGAGAAACCCGAGAAAGTAAAGAATGTGACAGAAAATAATAGATAGGCACGGTTTTTGCACCAATAACATCGGAATAGTGACTGTATGAACCAGGTACCGTATCACAAAGCGTTGTGAATACAGGAAAACAAACAAAAGTGATCAGAGGTAGGTCCAACTCAATGGCTAACTGTATGAGTGTGAGTGAGTGAGTGAGTGTGCTTGTGCTTTTCCTGTGATTGGTGTTTGCTGCACATACACTGTCATGCAGAAAAGCACACGTACTGTGGTCTGCTGCACATAAGATGCAATACTGGTGGCTTGTCTCTTTAAATACAGACATAAGCGCTATGTCAAATATCTATAGGCTGAAGGTCTATGTATGTGTGTATGTATGTATAGTTATAACAGTATGTAGGTTCCCTTGTTTGTGTTTACATCACCCTTATTTCTGCCATACGTCAGTGGCGGCTCTCGATCCAGCCCGGGACCCTCGTCTTCAATCCCAAAACATGCCCTAACGCACAGAGACACAAATCTCCGCCCCATCCCCTCTACCCCCTTCTTCGTCACCGCTCTCCACATTCCACCCGTCCCATAACCCCCTCCCCTCTTGACCACCGCCCACCCCCCCCCCCTCTCTCTACCCCCCACCCACACATCCTCCTCGCCGCCAGGGATTTGGTCACCTTTTTTTCCTTTCACGGTTCTGCCATCTCTCCAAAAGGTGACAGGGTGGGAGGGGGGGGGGGGGGTCGCGTGCGGGCGGGGGGGAGGGGGGGATTGTCGTTTAGGACACCTCGCTGCCGAACACCTCCAGGACCAGCGGGGTGAGCTGCATGCTGTGCTCCGGCTGGAAGGACAGCGAGCGATACTGCTTGGAGTGCTCCTCGTTCAGGCTGCGAAGGTCGGCCAGCTTCTGGATCATCTTGGCGTAGAGGAGCCGCCCGTCGGGGTGGTGCAGCCGGATGTAGGCCTGGAGGGTCTCCGACAGGCGGTCCTGGAGGTTCTCCACGCGGGCGTGGTCCTGGACCCCCGGGCGGTCTGCAGCGAGGGAGAAAGGGGGGAGGGTGAGCAGGGAGCGTTATGGCTCGCCGTTTTCGGGAGGTGGACCACTTTGCGATCGCTTTCGTTTCGTGGGTCTCTTGACCCGAGCGAGACAGGCCGTCTCTACGGATCCCGTGTGCTTGTTTTTGCGAAGGCTCCTGGAAGTATAGGGTGCATTTGCATTGCACATGGTCGCTTATTTGTTCAAATCAGCTGATGGAAACTGCAGTCAGCCTACCTACATAGAATCAAATCACAATGTATTTGTATAGCCCTTTTTACAAGCCATGTCACAGAGGACTTCACATATGCCCATAGAAGTGACCCTCAACCAACCTAAACCCTCAAGGAAGACAAGGATTGCAGTTATCAAAATGATTCATTGGTTTGTTATTGCTCGTTTCAATTCGATTCCATTTCATTTCCACAGCCAATGTCGTAGCAAGAAGTGGGTTCCGTACATATGTTAATATATAAACAGGGCCAGACAGAAACGTATTCCACTGGAATTTCTCCATCTCATATGTTATGTAAACGTGCCCATTAGATGGTTTCCAGGCTGCGTGTTGGAGGGGGTAAAGCCATCTCTCTTCTCGGCACGCATGTGGACATTTGCATCCGCTTCCACAAGCTTTCACGTTTGCCTGCACATGCCTAAAATGGAACATGCAAGAGGATATGCATACTGTATAAGATTTTTGGTCAATGCGACCTGCACAGTTGTAGCCTGGACAATAACAAGAAGCTAGTGTGTGCCATTCTAGACTTGCAGCGCCTTCTTAAAGAATGTTTCAAGTACTGACACAAACATTTTAGATTGGAAGTTTTGAAGAGTAGGTCGATCCCTTTTGATGACAAGGAGAAGAGCAGACACACCCAAAGCTCAAGATGGGCACGTTAACAACAGCATACAATTAAACAATTCATGAGGCGCGTTTTGGCACGTGAGCGCCACACGAAGGCCTATGCGCTGAGGCATGAAGTGGGTCGTGATTGAGATGGTCACATGTGACGCGGTCACATGCATGTACTCAGCTTCACAAAGTGGGCCAAAACATGATATAAAACAACGTACACGTTCCATCCATGAACAAGCCTTTTGCGGAGGGACTGGGTAAGGTAGCAGGAAAATGCATTCACCAGTGGGGGGGGGGGGAAAGGAAATAATGCAGGTTCATATGCACACGTCCATACGCACAAACCTTTTCCTAGGGGACAGTCAGTGGGCGGGTGGCCATGCGTGCACACCCACGCACACGCACACGCACACGCACACACACACACACGGAGGCAGGTACCTGGGGACAGCAGACAGATGGCCATGAGCAGCACGTGTTCCTCCTCGTGAAGGTTGAGGTTCTTCAGGCCCACCTGGAACTTCACCAGTGGCTCCAGCAGCTCCAGCGTGTGGCCGGCTATGGAGGCAACCCCAGGGGACCAGTTAGATTCCCACTCTTAATCATCCAAAAGCATTCCTTTTTTATTTATTTTGTATTATTTATTTTTTTAAGTAAAACCCTGCAGCTCTTTTTTGTGTGTGTTTGGATCTTATGAGCCAGACTACAGTAGGGCTGTCGATATTCAAACATTCTTGGAATAGGTAAGAAAACGAACATTTGAATTGCTAAATGTATATGACAACATCATAATAACGTTACAATGATTTAAACGTGTGACGACAAGCTACGCAGAAGAGGTGGAGAGCCCGGACGACTTGGGACGAGTCGCAGTAGCCGAGACCTCGCGAAAAGGCAGGCCTTTCGGGGAGACGTTGATGCTCCGCAACAAGAGGTGATGACTTTCCTCACGTTGCGCAGCTAGCACGGAGATCTCTGAGCATTCTCCGCACTTTAGTTGGAGAAGAACGGGCCTTTCCTCCGCTGAGAAAATTGTGACTTAAAAAACCGTAGCACTCGTTTTCTAACCAAGGAGATCGACTTTTGTTTTGAACAATTTTGCTTTGTTTCGAAGTCAATTCACTTCAAAACAAAGGGTGAGCCACCTCAGTTATTTTTTAAATGACTGTCAGTCAAAGATTTGTGTAAAAAAAAAAAAACAGTTTAATGTTGTCATATCCACTTCTGTTATCTTCTTTTGCCATTCTACATGCCTCATTGCTCCCCCCTGTTGACGAACCATGTACAACAGAAGTTGCCCAAATAATCAGGGGCGGATCTACCGGGGTGGCATGGGGTGGCAACTGCCACCCTAAAAATAGGCGTGCCTCCCCAGTTGGCAGCTTTGAAAACAAAGAAAAGTTGCGGCTCATCGGACACTTGCGAGAGCGAATTTCTAATATCCGACTGCAAGTGAATGCAGCACTAGACGACTCAAACCACCCTCCCCACTCCTCCGAGTCAGCCATTTGCGAGAGCGAATTTCTAATATCCAAGCCCAAACAAAATATGCTGATTAAAACATTTTTAAAAATCTGTGGTTATTCAGATTGAAAATCTGCGGATTTCTGATAACCTTCCTGTTCTTATGTTGGAGCGACCGAAGATGTTCCACAAGAGTTTGACGCAGAATATGGTCGATTGAATGCAGACTGCAAAACAGTATTGATCCATCATCATACAGATCAAAACTCCCTGGCCCTGTCTATTGCTGTAATTTAGCTTTTTGTAAAGAAAAGTTGTGGCTCATCGGACATTTGCAAGAGCGAATTTCTAATATCCCACTGCAAGTGAATGCGGCACTAGACGACTCCAACCACCTTCCCCACTCCGCCGAGTCAGATATTTGCGAGAGACCGAGGTGAAATTAGTTTTATAGTCGACATTCATGTTCATACCTCCGCTCAGGCTCCGCGTCATATTTAGGGACCGGGGTAAAAGGGTAGGCAACCCAAATGCCAAAAAACCTAACAGACATTTGAATACACATCCTGTTCAGTGTTTACAAACGTTGAACTTGTAGCACATATTTCTACAACTAGCTGACCAAGTTGTCCAACCTTCGGTTTGGTGATACAGTTTATTATTGATTAATCAATCGCCGATAAATAAATGAAAACACACATTTTTCAGTGTTTCCTCAATATCTTTGATTTAAGGCTTTAATATTGTGCATTAACAATGTAGCCTCATGTTTCAGAGCTAAAATGTCTTAATTTGGGGGCATTCCAAATAAACATGGATTAATATGACTGCGATTCAATCAGCATATACTTCTGCCACGCGGTGCCACCCCTCAAAATCTCCTGCCACCCTCTTGGCACCCCATGAATATTTTTCTAGATCCGCCCCTGCAAATAATGTTGGTTGTGCACATAAACTACGCATTTAAAGCCAATATATGAAAAAAAAATATTAGAACGACTCATTTTTGGGAATACAATGATTAAATGCAATCTTGTTCGGTCCAGTTGACGACCCCGGGCTACAATGTGTTGAGCAGCATCAGTCTGAATGTAGAGATCAAATGGATTTACACGTAATTGAGTTGGGACTGGCTGACAGCCAATGATTGGGTGAAGGGAAGAGGGCTCCCGGACTACAGAAATCAAAAAGGTGCGGAGGGGTCTAGGGCAGTGACCTTTTGTGACAGCCAATTGACACTTATTTACAGAGTGTGGAAGGACACCACTGGAGCTTGATTGGTATCAGCTACGCGGAAGGAGACACCAAGTGTCCCAGGCTGTCACACATGGACATGGTTGCTATGCAGCCTGGGCTCTGTGGAGCAGTTTGAGGTTTGTCTTTTTTTTTTTTTTTTGAAGTGTCTGCGATTACTTCTCAATCAGGAGACGGGCGGGGCTGTTTGGGAGGCGTATGAAAACCTTGCCCTTGGGCTCTGCTGCAGATGCGTCAGACTGGTTTTGCAGCTCGTTTACTGCATTAGCGTACGTGTGGGTGTGCACTCACTGGCATCTTCCTCGAGGGTTGAGTTGTGTGTGTGTGTGTGTGTGTGCGCGCGCGTGTGCGTGCGTATCCAAGCATACATATTAGTATTGATCTATTCTACAGTTGTGGCCCAAAACGTTGGCACCCTTGCACTTGAGCATTGTAAAGAAAATGTCCAGTCAACATTTTACAGTGGAACCCAAAGTCATGTCTTGGTGGACAAATGTAAAGCTTTCCAAAACACAGCTGGAAGGCCAGTCACTGCGGGGAGACACGGCAGACAGCATGCGGGCTACGGCTGCCACCCACCTTTAGTGACGTCGTTGACACAGTACTTGAAGTCGGGGCCTCCACAGCTCCAGGACATGTCCTCCAGGTTGAAGGACTGGTTGGAGCGCAGCATGATCACCTCGATGGCACTGGACTTGAGGAGGGCGATCTGGTCGTCTGCCGTCAAATCTCTGGGAGGAGGGAAAACAGGAAGTGAGCCTCGGGATTGGTTTCGCTGTAATTAATCATGATTCATTTTTTAGACCACTCAAGGTGGTCTCAGAAATTGACCGCAAATGTTATTGCGAATGCCATTTCAAAGCATGTCGTTGGTTGATGGAGCTTGTTTTATAATTTAGGTCCTTTTATTGAGTCTATTCTCAGTAGTGTAGTAGTATTCTGAAGTGTCAGACAGCCCCACTTAAAAGGTCACATGACATGAAAACTTCACTTTAGGTTATTTAACATTAATACGAGTTCCCCTACCCTGCCTTCGGTCCCCCAGTGGCTAGAATTTCCGATGGGTGTAAACCAAGCCCTGGGTGTTCTTCTCCGCCTTTGAGAAAATGAAGGCTCAAATGCTCGGTTTGAAAATCTCCCCCTTGTGACGTAGCAAGGAGGAAGGTTACCTCCCCTCTCTCTGCTTTGCCCGCCCAGATAATCTGGCCCGCCCATGAGAAACTGAGCTACCACCGTGCAAGGGCGAGTGCGATATCGTTTTTTCCTGGAGAGACATTGTGGCGAGCAAACGAACACAGCAAAACAGTTGCTCAGTGCTTGGATGTACAAACAAAAGTCTTTTTTTAATTCCTTCATCCGAACCTCTGCACAACCAGTATCTTAATTTTATTTTTGCTGGAAATGCGCCGACACAACTTCCCAAAGCTTTGCATGTCTGCGGCAAACATTTCAACCACCACTGTTCCCTTAACTTGAGCAAATACAAAGCTGGCCTTGCTGACCGTCTGAAATTCAATTCTGGATCAGTACCAACTCTCCTTGGTCCAGCTACAAACCTCGGACAAGTAAGTCAACTAACGCTATATCATTTTGTTGCTTACTATATGGTTACCTAGTTTGCTACTCTTAGAATCTGGCAGTAACATTAGCTCTGCAGCTAACAGCTGAGTTACTGTCGCTAATGTAAAGGTAGATAGCATCAAGTATGTGTGTGAATACACATTCTGTAACGCAGTGTTGTACACTTCTTTGTTATGTGGATAACCGTTCTGCTGTTGGTGTTAGGGCGCGCATGATATCCGCTTTTCCCCACATTGAAATGACTGAGTGTGCAGCTCTGCAAACCAGGGTTATAAGATGAGAATGGGCAAATTCTAGGCATTTTACAGCAACGGGTCTACGAGCCATTGCGATACATCCACTATAAACATTAGCGCATGGTGCCGCCTCTCTCCTCCTCATTAGCATTTAGAGCTACAGACACAGAAACAGCGCGTTCTGAGGAAAGCTCATTGTGGGACTGCTCGTAGTGGCTATAATTCTGCACCAAGGCTGAATTTCGGGAAAGAGACTTCAGAGACAGTATTAGGGGACCACTAAGGCCTATATAAAAGCATCCAAAAACAGCATTTCATGTGACCTTTAAAGATGCTGTAAAGTGGAATTATAAAATGAGTTTTAAATTCATCACACCACAGAAGAATGTGTTGCTAACTACCCATCCAAATTCGAACGGAAAAACAGACAAGTGTGTTAAATTAGGCTTTGAAATCGTGAGAAAATCAGAAGTCTTCTCTGCTTGAGGTGAGAAGCTCCGCCCCCTCAAATGTATTGAATTTAGCAACAACAGCAACACTAGCAAAATCAATTGCAGATATCAGAACAGACCTACCTGCAGTCTCTGAGCATTTTATGTGTTAATTACTTTGTCTTTGCATCGTACCAGCTGAGTAACAGAATGCAACCGTCTGTGATCTGACGTAGATAGGTCGCTGTGACGTAGATAGGTTGGGTTTTTGCCCCACCTATACAAAACCTGAGCTGAAAACGGGAGAGAAACTGTTCAACGGTTTAACTCCACATTTCAGTGCGACAAACTTGCTTTCAGGAACTAATTTCACACGTACAGTGGGAAAATGTGTCTGGTACTGTATATAATGTACTGAGAAGCAAATCATGGAATTTGCTTTACGGCATCTTTAAGGGATTCATTTACTTATGTGTCTTCAGAAAACACTACTGGTGTCTGCATGTCTGTGGAATCTTCCGTGTAGTGGTCTGGTTAAACGTGCGTCCCTTAGGGTCGTGTGTCGGTTCGTTTTAAAGTGGTTTCGAAGCTTGGAAACCAGATCGTAGGTAAACAAACATTCCAGAGCTAATCCAGAGGGGGGCTCCCACAATGGGAATGTTAACATTCAGGAGCAACTGGTCTCTGCTCGTTTGGACTTCGAGTGAACTTTCTGACACTGAGTGATCATCCCTGTCAACAAACAATGTGATAAAGGAGTGGGGGGGGGGGGGGGGGACCTTGCAAGGCCTTGTTCCGCTCACTTAAAGTCAACGACAATGAAAAGCTGAAGGTTTTGTCCATAATCTCATTATAAATGTCACGTTTGTCAAGTTAATGTTTGAATGTGTGTGTGCGCGCGCACGTGAGTGTTTGTGCCTGTCTAGGTGGAATTCAGAACTGCTTTGGAGAAGTCTGGACTCCGAGACTCACTCAATTAGCTCCAAAAGAAAATAACATGACATTACTTGTTTCGCATTCTACCTCAAAGTGGTAGACTGCCAACAGGAAAGCATTAGTACGCTAAAGGACCTTGAGTGATGTACGTCATCGCTCTGACCACCCTCCGTCTGAAGAGGGGCAACCGGCACATACATGGGGGAGCTTCCAATGGTTACCATGACAATCGAGAGACAAGTCAACGCCTCGGACGGCTAAAGGTTACAGTGCTTATGGTAATATTTGAAATGACACGATCGTTGCATTTCCAAGTGTGACAATTGAGAGTCTAAAAATACTTTTGTGTGAAAGCGTTTGGGGTCTTGATCGTGATTGTTGCATGTGACGAGGGGAAGACAGAAGCGGTGGTTCTGTCCATGCGGCTCTTAATCGCTGCACTACTGGAAGCAACAAAGTCATTTTGAAAAGCTGCTTTGGATAAAAGCATCTGCCGAACAAATGTATGATCATGATTATTGTGTTATTTTTATTATTTATTGTTATATTATACTATTTATATTTGGAATATATATATATATATATATATATATATATATATATATATATATATATATATATACACACACACACAAGCAATATTTAAAACACCCAGGCACATGGGAATCAAAATACAAAACATAGATAAAAACAGCGAATGGACAAGAGGATGCACATGTGGCCTCGGATGACATACCTGAAGCCCGGTATCATCTTGGCAAAGCCGATGACCTTCTGGATGCTGTAGCTGACAAGGTCGGCGAGGTGGGGGAGCATGGAGAGGCGCGAGCCTTCCTCCTCGTTGGACTCCGGGCCGCCGCCCTGCTCCTGGTACATCATCAGCAGGTTACTGAAGTTCATCAGCTTGGTGTCCACCGACTCTGTGGAAAGAGCAAGAAGGAGGGGGGGGGGGGGGATGGGGGGGGGTTGAAAAACATGTCACGCAGAATGAAAACACGCATGCCCTGTAAACTCCACTAACTGGGGTGTGGGTGGAGAGAGTGAGAGGGAGAGAGGGGAAGAGAGAAGGACAAGTAAAGAGTGAGTGAAAAGGGAAATATAGAGAAAAAGGGAGCGGGACCGAAAAAGCAAACATCCGTCCACTTCTAGGAAGTTTGCCCTCCGGCTCTGCAGACAGGCAGTGAAAGGAAGGCAGCAGCACGCATATAGACGGGAGGAGAGATGGAGAGGTTGTGGAGTTGAGAGCTAGTGAAGTACCCCCCCCCCCAAAAAAAACACACAAAAAAAAAACCCTGCAGCAACATGGGCCCCGCGCAAACACTTGTTGGCAATTAGTGCCTCCACACAAAGAGCAGCCTGTTCCGGGGAAGAGAAGACACGAGAGGAAAAACAAGTGAGGTGAGCGAAGAGTGACTGCGCAGACCGGCGCTACTCCTCAAACAACATATGAATCATACTCGCTGAACACGGTCACCGTGTGCCCCATGGAAGCGCCTGGCTGTGAGGCCTCCTCCTCAAGGTGTTTTCGGCCAATTAAAAGCGGCCGAGTGTTTACTACTCACAGGGGGCTAACTGGGGGAGGTCCACCGAAAGCCCTTTGGGATTCTGGGTAAAACCAGCGTGGTGGGCTAACGCAATAACACACGCCACACAGGACATCGCAACCACCTCCTCTCCGGTGCGCTCTGTGCTTGTTACCTTTCATTTCCAGGACAGTGTGTGTGTGCGTGTGTGAGAGACTGAGCGCGTGTGTGTGTGTGTTACCTGGAGAGTGACTGAAAGAGTCCGAGGAGGCGTCGGACAGAGAGTGGAGAGAGGCGGCTCTACTGGCGCTGCGCGTCACTGGACCCTCACGTACCGGAGGCTGTGTGTGGGGGGGGGGGAAACACTCAGTATCTCACGAGACACACACACGCTTCACACAAACCTCATTCAAAGTATTTGCACGCAAAATTAGGTATGTCATTGAATATAGATTCAACGTTTGTAAGTGCATGCCCATGCATTCTGACAAAAAATATGTTGGCGGTTGTGTAACAAGAGACTGTTGACGCCAAAGTGGAGGAGTTCAGAATCTGGGAGTTGAGTACAAGACTGGAGGAGACAATGACCGTGTAGGTCAGAGGTCAGAGGCAGAGCCGTGTGATGGTGTGGCAGCCTCCGGGCCTTCGTTTCTGTCCCTCCTTCCCTCCCCTTCCCTTCTATCTATCTATCTATCTATCTATCTATCTATCTATCTATCTATCTATCTATCTATCTCTCTCTACCACCCCATCTCTCTCGATCGCTCCCTCCCACCCTCTGTCTCCCTCTTTCCCTTCCACACTCTCGCTCTCTCCCTTTCTTTCTCTCTCTCTCTCTTCCCCTCCCTCTCACTCTCCTTCCCTATAGCTGGTTAGGGGGTTGTGAATGTCATGTGACACTGAGTCAGGAGGTTTTAAAGAAGGCCCAGACCCAAGTCCCTCCCTCTCCATGCCCCCGAGAAACCAGATCTCTTCTGTTTGCTTACACATTTTCGAGCACCACACATGAACACACGCAGCGGTGCTGCAAGTGGTCCCACACCTTCAAGCACAATGATTCACTACCTTAAATAATCTTAAGGGTAGGGCTGCACGATTATGGCCAAGATGATCATCACGATTACTTTGATCAATATTGAGATCGTGATTTATTATCACGATTTGTTGATTTCAACCAAAACAAATGGTATTGTCACATGGGCTAATTATAGCTGCTTTAACATCCATATTGTGCTACATTCCTGCTCATGTACAAATATGTGCATAAAAAAAAGAGGCCCTCTTATTCACACTATTCTTAAAGAATAAAGACAAATAAAGCAAACAATAAAGCAAATGTAGCAAAACTTCAATGGGGGACTATTTTACATTGTGTAAATAGATTTTAGGAGGCAAAAACAAATATATATTGATACGGGGCATTTATGAACTGAATGACGCATTTTAAATATCGCTCGATCACGCAAATTTGATCGTGGGAAGCCAAAATCGTAATTAAAATGTGTGCAGCCCTACTTCAGGGTTTTACTGGACATTGCTAGTAACCGTGAGGCCTCCCTTCCTTATAATGCTTAGAAAGCTGACCCCCCTCAATGTAACGGAATAGGGCCAGTGCCTGACAGAGCAAGGGGGGGGGGGGAGAGCACCACTGTGTGCGTGGCGAGAGAGTGACGGGTCTCGGAGCGCCCGGGGGCCGTGTGAGGGGGGCCCCTTGGGGACGACGACCCACCCGGAAGCGGTTGAAATCGGAGTAGGAGTCGTCGTAGGTCTTGTGATGGGCCTCCACCAGCGAGGCGATGACCTGGCTCTGCTCCTCCGTCAGCCGGGGCTTCTGGGCCTCGCGCTGCGCCTCGCGCTGCGCCTCCTCGTCCTTCCTCCGCTGGATCAGGTCCTTCTTCCGCTGCACCTCCTCGTCCGTCAGGATGACTGGGGGAGAGGGGGAGAGAGAAAGAGCGAGGGGGAGGTAGAGAGAGAGGGGGAGGAGGTGAGGTAGAGAGAGGGGGGAGAGAGGAGGGGCAGGAGGTGAGAGAGAGGAGGTAAAAAAGAGGGGGGGGGGGGAGTAATAAGGATGATTAAAGAAGCAATAAGAGTCTCAAGAGAGAGGGTTTGAGAAAGCAGGGGAAATAAAGATGGTTAAAGAAAGGAAAACCTTGTTGGGCACCCCGGTGGCCAAGTGCACGTGCCACATGGAGGGCCGAGGCCTTACTGCAGCGGCCTGGGTTCAAAACCAATCCCAGGCAGCATGCCATCCCCACTCTCTCTCTCTCTCTCTCTCTCTCCCTTGCCTTTACTGTCCTCTACAGGCACTATACAAATATGAAAAATATATTGTATCTTTAAAAAATATTCTACAAATAAATAAATACATTTGGATGGAGGAGAGACACACACACACACACACGCACAGATACACACTGACACAGATACACACTGACACAGAAAGACAAACTGTGGCTGCAAAGCCTGGACAGAGAAGATGGAAGGAGAGGTGTACGTCAACGAAAGGTCTACAGGAAAGAGACTAGGGAGCAAACTGGTGTAAAGAGAGGGTGAGCAACGCTGACATCACATCGTCCTCTTTCACAGGGAACCGTTAGGGCTGCCAACGTGGGGACGTTAACAGCGAGGACCACCAGACCTGTGTGGGAACGAGCGCGTGTTCATACGCGTGTGTGTGTGCGCGCGCGTGTGAGAGAGAACATCATGTGTATGCAGCCATGCTGGCGTGTATCTGTGTGTTCTGTGAAAGGGGGGGGGGGGGGGGCTTCCATACGGTGCCTGATGTGTGCGCGCATGCCTATGTTGCTGTGCGAGTGACACGGTCTCTGCGCTCCAACGTGACAGGGCTGCACACATGCAGCGGCTTGTTGTTGCCGGGTGGTGTGTGTGTGTGTGGGTGTGGGCAAGTTAAACAGACCCCCGTCGGGCTTACGAACAACACGGCGCATTGTCTACGCGCTCTCCCCGTTCCCTCCGTTGTTGTTCTAGCGGACTGAATTAGCTCACACGCCTCCCTTCCCCTCACACCCCCACCCTCTCCCCCGCCACCCCCCCCCCCCCCCCCTCTCTCGTGTTGTTGTCCTTATCCGCAGCAGCGTTAAGTGCAGTTCCGCCAGTCCGTACAGTCGACGTGGGAGCGAGCCGCGTCGTTCTCCGAGAATTAGCAGGGAGGATGGAGGGGGGGGGGGGGCAAGTGTGTGTGTATGTGTGGCCACACTGTCAGGCATTGTCCTCGACTCGAACGAGAACAACAATATATGAATGATTTGGAGGGTGGGGGGTGTTCATACAAACAGGGTGCTCGCAGAAGCTATGTGGAGAGGGGGGGGGGGGGGGGGGGGCATGCGGACATAAAACATAAAAGCCCATGTCTAAAGTTCAAAAGTGGTGCATGTTGTACACACACACACACACACACACATAAAAGACACAGTGTTTGTCGTGGCGCAAACCAACATTCTAACCGCGCTAACGAGGGGTCAACGGTCGACCAGTGCTCGGCGCGCTCCAAGCGCTGCGTCATGTTTCCGGAAGGAGGGTGTGTGTGTGTGCGCGCGCGTGCTTTAGCAGGTGCAGTCAGGTGGGTTCTGCAGGGGGGCGGGGAGGGACACACCTCTGGGGAGGGCATGTGGGTGGGGGGGTCATCTCAACAACAACCACGGTACTCACACTCCTTCATCATGCCGATGTCCACGCAGCGCTTGAGCCGGCACGCCTGGCAGTGGCGCCGGTTGTCCTTGGTGATGGTGCAGCTGCCGTTGAAGGGACAGGTGAAGCTGGCTTTTCGCTTCATGCTCCGTCTGGGGGAGGGGGAGAGAGGTTGCGAAGGGAGTCGGATATTGGGGTCAAGGGGAGTGAGTTTTTGTGTGTGTGTGTGTGTGTGTGAGAGAAACTGCATATGCATGCGTGTGCCCACGGTTGTTTGTCTGTTCCGAACCGCTCCGGGCCAGAGTTAAACGGGTGTAAGGTTCGGTCGCCTCAAGATTCGCGGAACGCAAACTTGTAATGGGGATCTAACGGTATAAACACACCCTTCAATTCTGAATCAGGGTCACACGCACAAACATGGAGACCTGCCAGTATGGGGGGACCGAGAGGTGCAAAGGCCACACGGAGCATCGTGGTGGACCAGACACACGCGACTCGCTTACGAAAAGAGCTGGCCGAAAACACAAGACGCCGCACGCAAACCAGACGACGATCACTGCGAGCAAAGTTAACGCGAGGAGCCGCTGTGAGATAAGGGACAAGACGGTTCAACAGGCCACTTTTCTTTTTTTCTTTTCTTTTTTTATTCACGGATCTATAAAAGGTAATGGCTTCCGTCGCTCTGCAGTGGAGACGGTTAGGGTACGCGGCTGTCGTGTACAAACGTGGGTGGGCGTGCATCTTGAGGACAAAAACGAGCAACAGCGCACGAGGGCCTGCGCCGCCTAGGTAACTTTGGGCGGCTCGAATGACACGCGAGTGTGTGGGTTCGCATTGCAAATGCTACTGGATACGTCATATGCATGACGGTGTGTGTGTGTGTGTGTGTGTGTGCACGTGCGTGCGTTTCAAACCGCACCTGAAAAAGCCCTTGCAGCCCTCGCAAGTCATGGCGTTGAAGTGGAAGCCGGTGGCCTTGTCCCCACATACCCCGCAGATGCGAGGGGCGTTCCTGTCAAACTCATCAGGGGCCAGAGATGAGGTGCTCACAGCCGTAGACTCCATCACTGGAGAGACAGACAGGGAGAGAGAGACAGAGAGAGAAAGAGAGGAAAAAGGAAAAAGCGAGACGGGGGACGAGAGAAAAAGATTGATGATTAGTGGCCATTAACCAGCATAGCACACATCCCTGCTCAAAATCTTAAAATCAACACATTAAGAAATTATAGACGGCCTCATCTTTGTATCCTTGTGAGACAATTGATCCGAGCTGGAAAGCTGGGACTTTCAAACTCTGATTTTGCTGCATTTCCTCCATGGGGGAAATGTCAAGACATCCAACCCAAGGTCAAATGTATCGCTGCATTTGCATCAGCCTCTGCTTGTCAAACTGCTCAACGGCAGTTGGAAATTTCGAGTTCTCCGTCGAGGGGTTGGGTCTTGGAGCGCTATCCCTATAAGTAAAATGGAAAAACACTTTCTCCGGCCCAAAATGGTGGGGAACGTTTGATTGCAGCGTGCCGAGTTTCTATTTCACTTAACCGCTCCACGGGGGGAGAGAAAAGCATGTTGCAAGGGTAGCATCCCTACAAACAAACACTCTCTATCCTCCCTTTCAAAGCCCCCTTCCGGATCTTTTGTCATGAGAGGAGATGGATAGATATTAGGGGGCGCGAAGGAGGTAGGTGACAAGTCCGATATCAGCATGAACAAACTCACAAATCACGAGCGACGGTGTAAAGAGCTGAGCTGAATAATTCAAAACACTTTGACAGACCTATCCATCAACGGCTGCAAAGTAACTAATCCAGTTCAGCCCGAGGCTTGAAAAACAAAAGTGTTATGTAAATAGTAGAAGACCTAGACTATTCTGTAGTTGAGAGTCTCTTAGCAGGTTATTAAAGCCAGTAATATAATTAATAGTGGCTTGCCAACAGTAAATCACCACTCCATTAAGCTGTGAATTGTACCATCAGAAATATTCTAGGTAAACAAGTTCTGGGTAAAACTACAGTGACAATGTCGGGCTAACATTACTCTCAACACAATAGCCTCAAATTAAGGGAGATGGTTAGCAGATGGCCTGTCCTATGCCAACTGGGGAGGCACTAAATATTGACTTGTAAACACTTCACAGACTGTTTTGATACAATGAACTGATGAAATGCGCCACGAGAAGTTGCCATGGCGCCGTACCACAGAGTGACAGATCCGTTGGACAACCGCACAGCACACCAACACAGTTGGATTCCTACTCGATATTACCGCAAAATGGACATGGATCATGTGAGTCAACACAGTCAAACAAAGCTTAAGACAAAACGCACTCGAGGTACGAGAAACACTTGTAATTGAACGGCACTGGCTACGACATGATGAGCATTGGGGCTTCCTCGCGTCCACAGGGTGTTGATGCCTCAGCCCCGGAACATTTCACGGTTCTCTTTTACGACGACTGACCAACTAGTGTGCTGCGGTGCGCACCAAGGGTGTGGCCTTTGTCCCCGTATGTTTTCATCGAGATCCTTATTGTTCCGGCACATATCTTGTGACTTTCAACCTTTATTAGCCTCCATAAGGCTAACCTTTCCCCCACAGACTGCATAGACCTCACCTTCCATGCATGCAGAGGTAGGTACACATGAATGGTCAAAGGTCACCGAGAATAACAACACCCTGACTGAACAACATGGAGGTCATTTGTGGAGTTAGGCAACTATGGAATGAGCCCATCAATCAGTGTTGAAAAGACATTAGCATAGTGCTGGGTCTAAATAACAACTTTGAGTGCTGATCAGTGACCATATGAAGATAAGGGTCCATATTTACTTTTAAATATGATTACAATGTTGACCGTGTGTCATACACACTGAAAAGAGGCTTAGATTACAATCAAGACAACAGTCTGTTGGTTAGAGTTGCCAAACTATGCATTAATTAGCCTAATTTGAGTGTGGCATTTTGAACTGGAATTCCAATCTCATCGTATGAATCACCTAGCCTAACATGGCTTGTCACCAAAACAGGACATTCCCAATGCAAACAGGATGAAATGTGAAAATATTATTTTGTATACAAAGCTTCCCGTTTTCCTCCCAAGGTTGCAGGTTCTTCAATAACATAATTTTCATGGGAAAACGGCTTAATTTTGGGACAACAAACACCATGTTCCCTCTTCCTGGTCTGTCTCACGTACAGCGCTGAGGGGAGGTCTTCCGGAGTCTAGCTGTGAGGTTTTGTATGGTAATGCATTTGAACATTGGTTGGTGCAGCGATAACCCCACAAAATACAGAAATTGACACATTTAGACACTGCAAATTTGGCACATTCCACACAGTCACCACAACTCACGGCGCTCACTCAAATATGAACCCACAAGCACTGACTTAAGCATGGCCACCAAATGCACCTTAAACTCTGGTGTATTGATATTGCATTAGCATTAGGCTATAAACCTCTAGCCTAGCTGCTATTGCCAACCAGGGAAACTTAACGGACAGAACATGTAGGTTGCTACCTCCTAATTATCTCAAGCAATGCTAGTCTGGTCAGGATGGGCTTGCATATCAAATCCGCTATAGCGGATGAAGTTGCAATAAGTTCACAATCAATCTTAGGGAGAACAACTAAAGTGTCATAACACTGTATTCACTTAGCAGAATACTTAAAGCAATAAAGTCTTACTTACGCCATACTTGAGATTGTATACAAGTCTTTGATCAACATTTCATAACAGCGGAACCATGAACGTGGAGTATGTCGATTCTACTGATAGTATACGTTGTCATTTTATTACGTCCAGCCTACACCAAAAACTTTCAAAACAAACACATTTTTTGCTAAAAATGTATATTAAAAAGAGACTTGGCTTCTTTTCGAAACTAGCGAGATCCAACAATCTTTATGGATTTGAATGTGGATTTGAATGTGTCCACTGTTTAGACAGTAAAGGTGAAGTTTAGTGATCTAAAAACACTATAGGCCGTCACAGAACTTTTTTATTTGCCCATTTGCAACCATGTCAACATTAAATTATATTACGCTTCTGAAAAAGTAGAATTTAATTAGAAACTGAAAACGATACAAAACCAAACTAATTCTTTACCATAGAACATATTCGACTATAACAACCTAACCCTAACCTAACCTTAACCCTGGATTGCTGTTTATCGAGCCAATGGCCCATAGGTGATTTGAAAAACAACCAATTAGCCTACAAACAAGACAACAAAAATAACGAATCAAAATAAATCTTCAAAGGTCAATCTTGAGAGAATTTAGTTATCAATGAATACAAGAGCTCACTGTTTAGACACAAGTATTCTGTTTAACAATATACAGTGAATGCAGAAATGATTCACAGCGCTTCACTTTTTCCACATTGTGTTATATTAATTTGTTTCCTCAATTCTACACACGATACCCCATAATGACAAAGTGGGGAAAAAAGTTAATTTTGTATAGATTTGCAAAAAAATAATGCTACAAGCTTGACACACCTATATTTGGACAGCTTCTCCCATTCTTCGTTGCGGGACCTTTCAAGCTCCATCAGGCAGGATGAGGAGCGTCAGTGGACAGCCACTGATTTCAGATCTTTCCAAAGACGTTCCATCGGGTTCAAGTCTGGGCCACTCGAGGACATTCAGAGTTGTCCCAAAGCCACTCCTTTGTTATCTTGGCTGTGTGCTTGGGGTAGTTGTCCTGTTGGAAGATGAACCTTCGCCCCAGTCTGAGGTTCAGAGTGCTCTGAAGCAGGTTTTCATCAAGGAAGTCTCTGTACATTGCTGCAATCATCTTTCCCTCGATCCTGACTAGTCTCCCAGTTCCTGCCGCTGAAAAACATTCCCACAGCGTGATGCTGCCACCACCATGCCTCACTGTAGGGATGGTATTGGCCAGGTGATGAGCGGTGCCTGGTTTCTTCCAGACATGAAGCTTGACATTCAGGCCAAAGAGTTCAATCTTTTCTTCATCAGACCAGATTATTTGAGTTTCCCATGGTCTGAAAGTCCTTCAGGTGCCCTTTGGTAAACTCCAGGCGGGCTGTCATGTGCCTTCTACCGAGGAGTGGCTTCGCTCTGGTCACTCTACCACACAAGCCTGATTGGTGGAGTGCTGCAAAGATGGTTGTCCTTCTGGAAGGTTCTTCTGTCTTCACAGAGCAGTGCTGGAGCTCTGTCAGAGCGACCATCGGGTTCTCGGTCACCTCCCCGACTAAGGTCCTTCTCCCCCGATCGCTCAGTTTGGCCAGGAGGCCAACTGTAAAGGCCGTTATATGGTACTCCGTACTTCATGATTACGGACACATGGGAAGGGACTACACATAGATGGAACGCCCTGGAAGCCCTCTCCGTCGTCCCCGGGGCCCTCGGAGAGCTCTCCCGTGCACCGTTGAAATTCCTGTCGATCCGTCATGCCGTGCTGTACAGCGACGGATACCCCTTGGCCGTGATTGGTCCGCTACGACATAATTTCCATCAACAGTCTTTTTTAGCTGCCATCGTTCACTGTGTGTGAGGAAAGCCAGGAGGAGGTACATAAAACACTCAACGACGATGCTGACAACTTCGACAGAAAGGCGTTTTCTCTAAGGTCGTCTTCTTGAAAGACGTCTGTGATGAGAACTGCTTGGAGAGAAAGTTTATTGTGAGCTAGTTTATGTTCTACTCTAGCGAATTCGGAAACGTGAGTTTGTTGTCTGTGCACTGACTGCCACAGTTTAGTGACCTAGAGTAGTACATTGTAGTTTTGACTGTACATACAGTTTGTATGGATCTGTTTGTTTCCAATTATATCAGTCTTTTTGTTTATAATTTTTCACATTGGATACATTTGGTGGTGGAGAAATGAATTCACAAAACCAGAGTCTTGTCTATATCGTATCGTCTCGTCACATGATCAAATAGAGACTTGCCATTGCACAACAACATACATATTACCCAGCAATCGTCATTGCTAATCACAAAATACCAGAGAAAATAAGAACGTATTCATTTCATGGAATCGTTTTTTAATAGTTTCTATAGTGTTTATAAGATAAGCATATCATTTTGTTATAGAGTGCTACTATTTTCCCCACAAATAATACCTACCATGATAGAGATAAGTTTGCTCTTTCAGGTGGTTATATAGCATTAGACAAAGTCTTTAATATAATATTATGCGACTGCACCTGCTGACTCGTCGTCTGACTAGTGACAGCTGGTAGGAGGGTCACACGTTTGATGAGAGGTGGGAGATAAACAAAGACAATTTTTAACTTACAAAGACGCAACAAAGTAACGTGTTTTTGACCAAAAAAAAACGCTTCTCCACCGACTGTTCTGGCGGTGGACTTTTTGGCTTGGTTTGTGCTGTGACATGCACGGCCAACTGTGTGACCTTATATGGACAGGTGTGTGCCCTTACATGGACAGGTGTGTGACCTTATATGGACAGGTGTGTGCCCTTATATGGACAGGTGTGTGCCCTTATATGGACAGGTGTGTGACCTTATATGGACAGGTGTGTGACCTTATATGGACAGGTGTGTGACCTTATATGGACAGGTGTGTGACCTTATATGGACAGGTGTGTGCCCTTCCAAATCATGTCCAATCAACTGAATTTACCACATGTTGACTCCAATCAAGTTATAGAAACATCCTAAGGATGATCAGTGGTAACAGGATGCACTTGAGCAAAATTTTGAACGTCATGGCAAAGGCTGTGAATACTTATGAACATGTGATTGTCGTTTATTTAATAGAAAATTTGCAAAAATGTAAAAAAATTAAAATAATGATTTTTCACGTTATCATGGGATATTATTTGTAGAATGTTTAAGGGGAAATTAATTTAGTAAATGTCGGAATACAGCTGTTACATAACATGTGGAAAAAGTGAAGCACTGTGAATACTGTCCGGATGCACCGTAATTATGACAAAAAATCCACTAGATAAGTTGAATGATTCGTACCGTGCTTATATTCCCACCCCCGTGTTGCACATATGCAAGCACAAATTCCACAAACTAATGCAAAGTGACTTGTACTTTGATCCTCAGTTCAGGGATAAGGAGATAAACACACTAGTTTGAAGTCTAAGGACATAAACATGCCACCAGTCCATCCAAAGTAGAATAGGTAAATGAGCAACAACATCAATGTGTAAATAAATACAGTATCATAAAGATATCAGTGTGTGGAAAAACAATTAACATTAGTTAATCATTTTTTGTAATATGGCAGGATCGATTATTCCACGTCATACTATCTGGCCTCATGAATGTCACTGAAAGAAATGGAAAGTAGCACAAGTGGTACTAGACTTTCACCTGAATCTAGGCCAAGAAGCTGCAGTAGGAGGCCCAATATGGAACTTAAAATATAGTGTGTCAATAATGGCACTGAGCAGAATTAAAGCGTCAATATACTGATGGTTGAAACAAATGTAACCAAAAAGTAGGTGACTAGTACGCGGTCTCAACAACCCACTGTAATGACCAAATTGTAAAAAAAAAAAAAAAATAATACAAAAATTGCATGTCTAACATACCCCACCACCATAATTTAATTTATGTGTTTACCCAGAGATAACTCAAAAACGTTAAAACCATGTTTGAACATCAGCTGTGTTGGTTCTTGGTAAACGAAGGAAAAGTGCATCGAATCAATCTTTTTCATTGCCATGACCAAACTTTTATGAATATGCCTCGTTTTGCAACCGTGGTGAAAGTGGTAATGTGTACATCTGTTATTTCATAGCCCAGTGGTTTGAGTCACGAGGGGCTTGCTGAAAGTGAAGTTAAGGCCGTCTCTGGGTAAAACAATGTTGCTAACTGTGGCCACTTCTGGCTTGACGCAGTATTGCCTTTAGAGGAAGAACTGAAGGCTTTGCAGTTGAGGTGTATGGGCTACACATTTATCATGGATTAGTCACATTAGATTTTCTGAAGGGCAGGACATTTTAGGATTATTGGTACCTCAGGGCAGAACTTGTATTTGTAAGTTTTTAGCTCTTCAAGAAAACTAAACAAGGACATTCGGAAGCCTGAACCACCCCCCCCTCAAAAAAGAAAAATCATCAATACTGACACCTAAACCAAAATTAACACTTGATGAGGCAATAAGATACGTGATAGATGGCATTTGTTTTGCAAAATAGACAGCGGCGTGGACACGTCGTTTTTGTTTTTAGCCCAATAGGATGATGTCACCAACGGCAAGTGGGCAGAAGTGAGGCGGTAGCAACCCAGAATTGGTAAGTTTCTTAGCAACAGTTTACCTCAGTTTAACAGTGCAGATGGATACATTACGTAAACATCTTTGCCTACTCTGGTGTGTGGCTTGGCCTTGCTTGGAGTACCGGTTCTGCTAGAACAGCATCAAGGACCTTTGCTGCACCACTGTCAGGGAGAACTTCAAATCCATTGAGGAAGGGATCGTTGACACTAACAAGTTTGAATAAGAAGACCGTCATGGCTACCGCTCAGTATATTTAGAAGGACATGAAACTCGCAACAAAGCAGCTTGTTGCGAGTATCACTTTTGTTGAAATAATAGAAGATAATTCACGACAAAGCAAAAATACACAAATACAAAGCAGCTTAGAGATTTAAGCTACTTCGGCACCAATGCACAGAACTACCTGAATCTGTTCTCCATTCAGATCAAACATGGATGTACCAATCACCATTGTCACGATAGTGTGTGCGTGTGTGTGTGTGTGTGTGTGTGTATGTATGTATGTGTGTGTGTGTGTGTGTCTGTGTGTGTGTGTGTGTGTGTGTGTGTGTGCGCGCGTGCGTGCGTGCGTACGCAAAATAAAAAGGAGCTCTGAGCAGGACTCAAGCCTAATAATTGACTGGAATCTTGTAAACATGTTTTCTACATTCTTCCTTTAATAAAGATTCTAGTGCTTTACCAATGCAATGTTTCTCTTAGTTCTCATTGTCTGTGTGACATTCTTGATTTTTGGAACAATTCCAAGTCACGGTTTGACACTGGCTTTAGCTAGTTGTAGAGGAAAAAGGCCATTTAGTAGCCAAAACAATACTTTAGTCAATTAGGAGACCACTGTGAGCTTAAGAACATCTCAATTAGTAAATCTCTCACCAACCTACTTAGCTATAAGCCTGACACCAAAACATCAACAAAGCGAGACATGCAGTTCTGCACAACATTATGACAGGAATAAATTAAACTGATGTGTAAAAACACATTCACACCTCCTACGGTTCAATAGCAACATTAAAAAAAGATAATGCGTTGAAGGTGTTTCAGGTAACGTCTAGTGTTTCAGGTAACGTCTAGTGTTTAAATTACACTTTACAGCAGACACAGAGCCGTCCACTGGTGCCCTCTGATTTGTCTCTTGCTGGTAACGCCCTGGGAGAGAAGTACTGACTTCTGGGTACAGTGAGACAGAGGCTTGTGTAGGAAAGTATGAGAAAGCGAGGGAGAAAATGGGAAAAAAAAGAACAAAAGGCAACAAATGGAGGCAGAAACCAATAGCCTAGTGAGAGACAGTGAATTTGAAGACAAAGCAAACGGTAGAGTCAGAAGAAAATAGAGAGACAATTATGATACTGGGATGGCAGAAGTGAGGAGGAAGAGATAGAAGCGGATAGCATGCAGGAGAGCAAGAGGTGGAAAGAGACGGAGGGGTGACATTCGGAGCATCACAAAGCCCCAGTGTGCCTGCTGCGGATATGAGAGCTGGAGAGAGAGAGAGAGAGAGAGAGAGAGAGAGAGAGAGAGAGAGAGAGAGAGAGAGAGAGAGAGAGAGAGAGAGAGAGAGAGAGAGAGAGAGAGAGAGAGAGAGAGAGAGAGAGAGAGAGAGAGAGAGAGAGAGAGAGAGAGAGAGAGAGAGAGAGAGAGAGAGAGAGAGAGAGAGAGAGAGAGAGAGAGAGAGAGAGAGAGAGAGAGAGAGAGAGAGAGAGAGAGAGAGAGAGAGAGAGAGAGAGAGAGAGAGAGAGAGAGAGAGAGAGAGAGAGAGAGAGAGAGAGAGAGAGAGAGAGAGAGAGAGCGAGAGAGAGAGCGAGAGAGAGAGCGAGAGAGAGAGAGAGAGAGAGAGAGAGAGAGAGAGAGAGAGAGAGAGAGAGAGAGAGAGAGAGAGAGAGAGAGAGAATGGGTAAAGAAAGGAAAAAACAACAGACAGAATGAGGAAAGCTGTCAAGAGGAGCAGTCAAGACAAACTGTCTGTTGTATTTTTGAAATGCTAGCTAAAAATACTCGCTACCGCCGACCAGTTAAAACTACAATTTAAAAATAAACCGACATATAAACCTGACAACCGTTCCTCGAAAGATCTATCAACGGAAACGTGGTCATGAAATATAAGATGAAATATATCTAAATATATTACAAATACCAACAGAGGGTTTTCAAGGGGCCCTTTCCCTCTGTCGTCAGTAGAATCAAGCTGAAGGTGTGTCACATGTTCCTGCAGCAGAGCGCAGCAGTGGTCATGTGTGTCTGCGTGCCTCCGACAGAATGTGTCTGATGTGTGTGATGTTGATGGAGCGTTCAGGAGGCGCCCCCCTTTTCTTTCTTTTTTTCACACCCTGGCCAATCCGGTCATTGTGGAGATTGACTGTACAGGAAGCCCGATGTAGGGCAGAGGGGGGCCTGCGAGAGGCAGGGTGGACATGGGGTGAGCGACAACCCCCCCCCCCCCCCCCCCCCACCCAACTATGACTCATCGGGTCAAAAGGTCAGGGCGATGACACAATAGGACTCCAGCACAAGCTTCTGATTGGCTACGGCTGGGGGGAGGGGGTTAAGAACATAATGACCCAAAATTTCGCCTAAATAGGCTTAGCTTGAAAATTGACAAAAGAACGTTGTCATGTAGTAGAGTAGAGGTCCCCTGACAGCTGTGAGGTCGGGCCAGTTTGCCGTCTTGCCTTTTAATCAGGGACCGAATGATTCTTGAGTGCGTGAAATTCAATCGCTACCCAATCAATGACACTAATGGATTAATGAAGAATCAGAGAGCAGTTGAAAGCCAGTAGAACCGTCATGTCTTCGAGAGCAGGAGTTCTGCCAGCAAATAACAAAGGAATTAAAGCTGCAGTTGAGGCAGGGATGAGGGTCTGCAGTGATTATGTGCTACGTCATAAACCAGACTTACATTACATTTAGTCATTTAGCAGACTCTCTTATCCAGAGCGACTTACAGTAAGTACAGGGACATTCCCCCTAGGGAAGTAGGGTGAAGTGCCTTGCCCAAGGACACAATGTCATTTTGCACAGCCAGGAATCAAACCAGCAACCTGCTGATTACTAGCCCGATTCCCTAACCACTCAGCCACCTGACTCACAGTAACTTTGTCATTAAATCTCCAAAATACCAAATCTCAATTCTGTTTAGAAAGAGTCTGATGTCAGCAAACTAGTCGAGGGTATAAAAAATACAAAAATCACAATAAAAAAACCTTAGCATGTGACAGTGCATGTGTGACTAATCTATTCCTCTCGTGGTGTATTCCTTTTAAACTATTTAAATAACATGTCTCCTAACCAAAGCAGAGGACTATGTGCAGCTGGAGGCAGGCTGGGGCGCTAGAGACCAGTGCTTCTGGAAAAAGAGCTCTCTTAATAATCCTGAAGAAAAAAAAACTCCAAGTGAACAGAAATAGATACTGGCGAATCCGTGCTTGTAAACATACACAACTGTGGCCACATTAATGTCCCCAAGCTAGAGAGCAGTTGGCACATGCTCATCACGTGAAACACTGCGCGTGTTGTGTTCGTTTGAGGCAAACCTTCAGCCGTCTCTCTGCAAATATTGAGACAAATATTTGTCGGAGTGCTACCGATACTTATGTAGCTTAACTATGATCCTGAATTATTTAGTATTGCTAAATAATTCGGACTAGAATTCGTCCTACATTATTTACCCGCAGGTGAAGCTCCAGCTTTGGACCAAAAGACATGCAGTAATCAAAATAAGTCTGCAATGTCCTTATTGTAACAGGCACTCTTTGTGACTGTCACACCCTCTTAGGTGGCATGACAGTCACAATACTCTCCTAATCACCAGCAAATCTAAAGTAACACGTTTTAGGCTGACAAAGTCACTTTATTTGTAACCCAAAACACTTATAAGTAGCCAATATCTTGGAAGACTCTTACAGATAGACTAATAATGTTGTGGAAAAAGGCATGGACATGTGTCAGTGTATTGCGTTCTAGGTCTAATATTCCATGCTTTATCAGTATGAGAGGTGTGACAATGACAATGTATACAATGTTCAAAGCACTGATTCGATTGTATGACATGCTTAGGCGCTAGAATGTCAATGATACAAAATGTCTGATGAGGTTCGGCATGAAATTAATGTGTCAATCCCAGGTTGCAGTACATGGCCACTTTGTTTTTGCACAAGGAGCTACAAGAAATTCAAATAAAACAAACGTTTTAAGAAGGCAAACAGACTAGGATGAGCCTACCTTTATATTCCTCCGATAACCATGTATAACCCCGATCTGCAAACGATTTGATCGGCCTCGTAAAAGGTCAAATCGTAAATTGAGCTTTTTCCAAGTTAACAGCCTTCTTACAAAGGGAAAGGGTGGTGCCGCACTTGAAATATTCTTGTTGTTCACTGTGCCTGGTGGCTGAGTTGTGGTCACTTTGCACTATACCTAGTAAATACACATCATCCCTCGAGTCTGACAACTGAGATTCTGATAGAACTATTCCCTTCTGATACTTGATCTTCTGCTGTACTGCAATATTTGTATGTTGCCTTGGATAAAAGCATCTCCTAAATGAATCAAAAGTAGCCTGAATGTAGAATGTAGGTATGCGCCAATGGTTCAAACTTCCACAAATGTCAATATAAAGTGAGCATAAAACGTACTGGGCACTCTGTAAACCTGATGAAGCGCCGATAGCTGGCACGTAGGTAAAGAGCGACTGCGGTAAAGGCCGTTAAAGATGGGGGAGGAGAAGCAAGAAAGGATAAAGGCAGGACTTCAAGTATGATCATTTACTTTAACTGCTCGCAGACACGCAGGAAAGGAACACAAAGGGGGGGGGGGGGGGGGGGGGGACTCCAGCATCACGTCTCAAGAATGCCAGCAATGAGCCTCCAGACCACATCCCAACACACAAGAGTTGGAGCCCGAATCACATCCAGACCTATAACGACTCTGGAAAAAAACAAGAGGACGTCGTCTGTACGCGAGGGATAGGGCCTTCTCGGACAGACCAATGAGCATCCGCCGTCTCACGTCACATGACGCCATCCCTGAAACTGCTCCCCACTGCCAATATTTTCCAGAAAGGGGTTGGGGGTGGGGGGGGGGGGGGAAGAAAAAGAAAGAGTAAGGAGGAGGAGAAAACCCAAGGCGAGGTGTTTTACTGCATACCTCTGGCTGGGTCACTACGAGTACAGAGGAGACATAAAACAAATCAGACCTGAAATGACCCGGGTTGTAGCAAGAACTGGGCTCATGGTAATACACTAGGCTGGCAATTCACAAAATCTAACGACAAGGACGCACACAAAGGCTTACAGAGAAAGAGACGGCGAGAGAAGTAAGGGAAGGAGAGACAAACAAGTTTACGAGGCAAGGAAAAGAGGGGGAGGCCAGGCGGGAGAGTTGGCGAGTACAAAAAGGTGAGTTTAGGCCCAAAAACGAAGAAAGTGCGTACCAAAAAACGTTTTAAGTGACCACCTAGGGCTAAAAATGCAAACATGAAATACTAAGAAATACAGTTGAAAAAGACAAAAGGGCGGGGGGGACTGAACACCAAAACGGATATGCATACAGCTCACAGGCGATCCGTGCAGGCTAGTCCAATCCTGTCCCCTCCTCATCCATCGCGCTCTTTTCTACATTCACACTCCGGGAGCATGCTTGCTCCAGCAGCAGCACATGACGAGGTGACCTATGCCCCACACAGGATGGTCTTAACTGGGGTGTGTGTGTGTGTGTGTGTGTGTGTGTATAGATGGGGGGGGGGGGCATGTCCCGTGGCCGAGCCGATGGTCTCTTCGACACTCCCCCTACCCTGTCCAGGCCCCAGCGTCCGCGAGGAGTGCGAGAAAGAGGCAGCGACGGCAGTGCTACCCCCTTACGCTGGGCCCCTCGCTGGACTCCGGAGAGGAGGGAAAGAGCGGAGAGGAGGGAAAGAGAGACGAGGCAGGGAAAGGCCCTGCTAACACACGCACACGCACACACACACAAACACAACACACACACAGGCAGTCCTGTCTCTGCAGACTTCAACGAAGATTGAGTGCTTTTGGACACACACAAACGCGCGCAAACACACCACACAGGCAGACACATGGGCACTCACATGCACACACACGCAAACTGAGCAAACCAGCTCCGACTGGACCGGACAGACAACAGATACGGGGTGTAAAACCCCTCAGCTCATAGTTGCATAATACGTACAACTAGAACTAGCCTATTTTTGTCTGGGTACAACCGTCTAAAGTCAACTATGAACCACGTCAATTAAACCTTTAAGTCAAATGTAATAATGTACTACATTTGTGTCATTTGAATACTAAATGACACCTAAATGACGTTTTCCTGTGGCTACCACCATTTTATGAACGCTCCAAAGTGACCAAACCATACCAAGCTGGATGCTGTCCCTGCAAACTGAGAGGATGATTCTTCCAAGAAGACTTTGTTCTACATGACCACATCTCTTCAAACACACACACACACACACAGTCAACAAACATTACCTGTGACGGGTTCAGTCCGGGCACTATCAACCCACGGGACGTAAAAGTGAAGTCCACTCTGACGGAGCTAACGTTACACTTCATTAGCCTCCACAACAAGTGAACACGTGTGGCGGGCAGTGCACACGTCGCCTCTGCAAACACGGGCAGGAGAGGAGCAGAGCCTGCCTAGTCAGACGTAGTCGTCTCTCTGCCCGATCTACGGCTCGCCCTACATGTGAGGGGAAGCAACCAATTACCAGTGTCACGGGGCTATACTGTTTCGTGACTGGCTATACTGTTCCATGAAAGGACGCTGAACTATACGGTGAGCTGTAGCGAAGGTCTACCTTTGTAAACAGCCTGATATTGTTGGGAGAGCGGCCGGAGAAACGTTGTGTGAATCCGTTACTCATAGAATCCCTTCAAAAGGCTGGCCTACGCTTGGTACGAATGTACAGCTTTAACTGAATATGGGCTGTGAGGGACTTATCACTTGTTATTGAAAAGACTCGGTGACCAGTCTTGGGAGCTGAGAAGGGCTAAATGAAAGGGCACAAATTGTAGCAGGCTTGACAGCAAAACCTTTGCCGGTGTCACGGCCTCTTATAATGGCAAAACGAAGGGTCCAAAATCAACATGCTAAGCCACTCTCCCAGCCCCTGGCAGCATGGGGGTGTTTCCCCCCCCCCCCCCCCCATCTGCTGGATCTGTATGGGTTTAGGTGTGTAAGCAATACAGCTAATGTTCCCCTGTGGGCTCAGAAAAAAACCGAGTAGTCACAAGCATATTGCTTACTTTCTTCCGTCCTGTCCCTTCAGATGTTGGGCTTTTCAAGGAACTGGGGGGGGGGGGGGGGGGGGGGGGGGGGGGGGTGTTCTATAACTGCTCCCAGTGAGAGCCGGCCCCCGTTCTACCCGTTTTCTATCACCAGACCGGTGGAGAAACCTACATTCATTCTTCTGACCTACAAAACATCACAAAAATGGCAGCCCTCCCTCCTCCTTACTTCCCTCGTCTCCTGTGTGCCGCACCATGGCGGGTAAGTTTGTGATTGACCGTGTGTGTGTGTGTGTCTGTGTGTGTGTGTGTGTGTGTGAGAGAGAGAGTATAAGAGGTGGTGTAAATGAACCTATGCATGGTCAGATCATCTTATTACACAGACATATCAGAACTACACGTTCCACAACAACAGTGCTTGACTGAACTGTTGCCTTTTAAGTAAATCAGTTGAAAAGGAGGAGCACTATGTGCTTTCTCTACTTCAGTATTTAATCATCTACTTGTAATGTGTCTGATGATAGCAGACTATTGCATAGATTGTGACATACAGATCCACTCTACAGTCTAAAGGGAAAGTGATTATATACAGGCACATCAACTATATACCAACGATTGCTTACTTTTGAAATTAACTTTCTTGAATTGAACATTGTATTCGTGTATGTAACATCGCATTAACACAACTATATGAAGTGATACATCAAGAAAATGGTTATATTCAAATAAACATTGCAAACACTGGTCTTGTATGATGACAATGTTGCAACATTAAGCAGAAACGCAATACATGGATCAATGCATATTGTTTTCACATCATTCGTTCTCCCCGATTAAAGCATGCTTTTTTTAACGGGACAGTATAGGCCAGTTGGCTCATGGATTGGCAATTCTTATGACTGATAATCACAATCAACAATTAGAATCCAACTATTTGAATGAATCATTTTGGATATATGAAAAAAGATATAGGCCTACTTCATTTACTGAAGGGAGTATAAGGACAATCTTTTACAAATATATGTATTATTAAAATCAAAAAGATTAATAAAGTTTCTTATGCGTTGTGAGAGTTTAAGGAACCTTACCTGAGATTTTGGCATACGCTGTAGGTGGGGGGGGGGGGGGGTAAGACTTTCACACCTTTCTTCTACACCAATTGTACCAATTGTTAATCCTGTAATAAAAAAATGTATGCATCATGCACCGAACATTGTTAGTTTTACTGCAACATTCAACCGTCAACACCTTAAAACCTCTGCTAGGGGGGAAATCTGCTACATTTTACACTACAAGCAGGTTGTTCTGACGGTAAACGTAATTTCAGTACAGCGTAATACTCGTAACATTTCGTTTGTTTTGAGAGGTAAAGTTTCAGCTTTCGCATTCCTTTTGTGCATGCGACTTTCATACCTGAGTACAACTTTTCCCATGAAGACCAACTTGCTCTAAATCCTTTAATATTCGTCGTCAATATGTAGCAAAGTATTTGCCGTCCATCTTGAGTTGTAAATGTAGCCAAGACCAGGAAAGACTGCGTAGAAGAAAACTCCGCATGGGATGGACTCAACAGAACCGTCAAAAAACGCCCTTTCGAAGGTTCCAAATGTTGGCTGGAGACCTGGTGGTAGCTAGCGTGGCTAGCAGCCTGCTTAACCCTGAATTGCGGTGTCAAGTTAAGGCAACGTATTAACCATTTTCGAACCAAAGGCGACTGAAATCAAACGATCGTGCTTAACGAAAACGAATGCTCCGGAGCTACAACATCACGGTATGCATTTAGGGGCGCTAAACATTAGGATTTACGATAGTCCGACGACAAATATTCCCTGACCAGACCCTAAATAGATGACCATTACTTTTTATGCCCCGCCTCCGGACCTCCAAAGAATGGGAGTATTTCTCCAGCCCCTCCAATAACCAATCACATGTGAAATGGACGTGTTTCCCGTGCTTTGGTTGGTGACATTTCATCCCAGCCTATTTTTGCTTGGTCAAATCCTACGCTCGTAACGTATGTGAAGCAACTTCCCCTCCCCCAAACAGGGGTGTGTCATGACGTCAGAGGTAACGAAGAGGTAAACAACTTTGACCGCGTGAGGTTTAAAGAAACATCGTTTCACGTACTGTACGGATTCATTGATATATTATTACGACGTGTTGATGACAATACGACGGTACAATAAATGCTTTATATGCTGTAATAGTGTTTTTTCACGATTGTACTCTTCCTTTGTATTGGAATCCATGTTTTATCTCACGTTTTTATGAATAGGTTTCGGAAATACAACGTCTAAATAATGACAATTGTTGCCACGCTAACTAAAACATGGTATGGTATGTTATGTGATTTATCGCCTTAAAGCTAAAAATTCAATTCAAATAGTTTTTTTCACTGTAGCCTATATGCAATAAAGCGTGCATGTGAGAGGGGTGTGTCTACTCTGCAGTAGTATAATGCTGCTGCGGATAGCAATTCGCTGCCTATACAAAAACACTCTTTGATCCACAGGAGCACTAAAACAACTTGACATATTTCCTTCTCCCCGAGGCTGTTTTACTAGAAGAGCACGGTCCATAATAGAGTCTAAATCATATGGAGTTGTATCTTATTGCAGTCCTTGTTGAACCTGTTAATGTTTAAATGAACGACGCTAATTAACGTATCTGTTCACACAGGCAGTCTGGTTTTACTAAACGTAAGCATAGTATAGTATTTTTCAGTGCGCGGCAGGAAGGCAGAGAGTTAGGCTGTGCGTGTGTGCGTGTGTGTGCCAGTGTGACTGGAGTATGGGAAGGGGGGTTAGATGAAGGTCAGGGATATGCAGGGCCGGATTAAGACATTTTGAGGCCTGGGGATAATTACCAGGATGAGGCCCCTATATCGTCCCGACGTACATCATGACACGCACACAAACCCACGCCAGGTGCACTGACACATTAGTGCTTTAAAGTCCACAGAACCACTCTATAAATATAATCAGTTTAAAGCCAAGGATAAAATGTACGTGTGTAGTAGGCTACACTGTAGACAATATTAAACCAATAATGTAAATTTACATATTTCCATTTATTCAAAAGCAAAAACAAGGCTAAATAGTCCGTTTCTCAAAAACCCAAACACAAGAAGGCAGACAGTCAGATATACAGTCTCCAGGGTGGAAAGCATTTGAATTAGCGTACATACAAACAAGCTATTTAAAAAACGATTTTACAATAATGGAGCCATGTTGAGTGTTGGGAGCCGAGGCCTAACGTAGAACAAACATGTGACTCACCATCACCATATCAGTGATATTAAAAGGCCCGTTTTCTGCTCTTTCTCAATGCAAACTCATCAATGAGATCTTTAAAGTCCAGTTGGCGCAGTATATCATTATCTATTGACATTAAAATCAAATTGTTCAGTCTGTCCTCGCACATAATTCCTGAGAATGAACTGAATTACATGTCGTCTTTAGCCAAATAACATGGATATCCTATATAGCATATAGATAAATAAGATAAGTAACGGAATACCAAGGAGCTCTATGCTATTACTACTATAATATGTGAATATTTTTCAGATATTCTTTCATTGACTATTCAAAATGAAAGTCTTTCTAGTTACAAAAATGTCTCGTTAGAGCTCATAGGCTACTCTAACAAATGAGAAGGCTTAATCTTGAAATGTGTGCTTTTCTTCCCAGAAAGGGAGGCATAACATGTCCTCTCAAAACCGCCAGTGTCATGATGTGTTCATCAAGCCCTCATCAGCTATATTGCAGTCTCATCACATCTCCACTTATCGCTGCATTGATTGTACCTGCAAAATGCTGGGCACTTCCTCCTCCTCCCTGCCGCTGCTTTGATGCCACCGACTGTTTCATCGCTGAGGCATACTTCCTTGAACAATAATAATTACATTCCAAATGTTTGAATCATGTGTCAGTGGAATGCGTTAAAAAATTAAGTGTTAAATATTTAATATTTCATCAAATCACAAGTAAACTAGCCAATAGGTTTCTATAAAAAACCTGTTCTACATTACTGCATATAGACTATACGTCATAAAACATTAACAATCTTAAACTGCCTGTTGATGCATTGTCATATTTCATATTAAAGTGTGAGGGTTCATTTTAGTCGCTCTGGCCACTGCTGAGAGTTGATCCTTGTCCTGTGGCTTGGTCAGTCTCCAACCTGGCACAAGACCTGGTTCAAGCTGTTCTGTTAATGGGGATTTATTTGCCTCCACCAAAACTTCTGTCAGACATGTATTTGGGAACGGCCATTTTGTGTCCTCTGCTAGGCTACTCCCCTTGCACAGTTCAGGTTGGCTGGACGGGTAGCCTACCAGGTTGACAGTGGGCGAAACTATAGCCCTTGTTCCACAAGAGCGAATGGGATGGGAGTGGGGACCTACAAATATGTTTTTACATAGATTGAAAAACATCTTTAACAAATCACAATCACATAGGCTAGGCTTTACTAAGGAACTATGCAATTCTGTAATTTTTGTTCTCATTGCCATATCACAGCAGTGTTGCGTAAAAATGGGTAAAACTGATCTCTGATCTGATCTCCTGCAATATTTTTCTTTTCTGCTTGCCTTAGATTGCACGGATTTAAGAGTTCAAACCTGTTTAAAATTATTCCATGGAAAGACTGACCTATGTCCTCAATAATAACTGACCTAGTGGGAAATATCAGATATTTGGCTAGTCCGAGCAGGGTTGGACAGTCAAATTTTGAACATCACTGATTTATGTGTAGAACGTATGGCCTTTGACGCCCTCTATAGTCCTCTTGACTTGGTGCAACACTTACGTCCGGTTATCCCCAACAACACACGCACAGCACGCACTGTGTCGTCTCACTGGCGTTTTGCAAGGACTCATTTTACTACGCGTCGACTGACTGATTTAGGCACCTTGCAAATATTTAACGAGAACTGTCGGTCAGCATTAGCGTCGTTTTAGTATTTTCAGTTTAATGTATGTATTTTATTTGTCTGCATGACAGGTTAGCGGCGCACATTAGCTCACGTCTTGCTAGCCAGTTAAAGCTAACAGGCTACATCTAGCTAGTTGCATCTTGTCGCATCGTATTTCTACAAATAGGATTTTGCAACATGTAATGTTCAAGACCTAGTTGTTAAATCTTTTAATAGAGGAAAGCCAACTAAACGTTTCTGACGGTTTGCTTTAGTTTCAACAATATTATATTGCTATAGGTAGCCTAGCTACCACGAGGACAGCTAGCATAGCAATAGTTGGATAGCGCAGTGCTTGTTGTACATTAGGCTAGGAAGGGTTGGTTAATAGCTAACCCGATTGCTAGCTACTTTGACCACAGCAAAGTACGCACTCATTCAAACGTGCAAGCTGGTCGTGCATTCCAGGTTTTCATAAAAAGTCGTGATTGTTACGTCAACACTCTAACTCATTGATTTCTGCGGTTTCAACTGAGAGTGGTCCCATGGTGTAATGGTTAGCACTCTGGACTTTGAATCCAGCGATCCGAGTTCAAATCTCGGTGGGACCTCGTCCTTTTAAGATGTATCGTGAATATAGAACGTTATTGACAGGTAAAGGCGTGTACGAAAACAGTTATAATACAGGGCTCTCAAATGTCACCCATTGACCGTGACAGTCACTCATTTCGGTCTTTTGTCATGCACTCCCGCCACACATTGTATGCATTTATTCATTTAGCAGACGCTTTTATCCAAAGCAACATCCAAGAGAGAGCTTTGCAAAATGAATAGGACACTGATAATAACAAGATAGCCCCAAACTTTGCGGGTAGCCAAAACAAGAAGCACACATTGTGAACAACCCCCCCAAAAAATGCCAAAGGGAAGAAACATAAGAGCATATAGTTAAGCAAGTTACAATTAAACAACATGAATCGCTAAGTGCAAGTGTACCTGTAGAAAAGCAAGCAACTGTAAAAAAAAAAAAAATCGATTAACTAAAATAGAATATTTCGCAGTGAATAAAACAGTTTAAATCAGTTACCACTAACCAACAAGAGCAACAAGTCTCTAAGCAAGTAATTGTGATCCTTGAGGAACTAGTATTGGGTTCAGCAAACCATTCCTAAGTACTGTTGTACTCCCGGAACAAGTGCGTCTTGAGCCTTCTCTTGAAAGTGGAGAGACAGTGTGTCTCTGATGGAGGTGGGGAGTTGATTCCACCACTGGGGGGCCAGGCAGGAGAAGAGCTTGTGTTGGGACTGGGCAGTCTTGAGCGGTAGGACCACCAGGCGGTTGTCTGAAGAAGACCGTAGGTGGCGGGTGGGGGTGTAAGGCAGCAGGAGAGACTTGATGTAGCCGGATGCAGTCCCGTTCACTGCTCGGAAGGTCAGTACCAGGGTCTTGAATCTGATGCTGGCCGTGATGTGTAGCCAGTGGAGGGAGATGAGGAGTGGGGTAATGTGGGAGCGTCTGGGTAGATTGTAGACCAGGTGGGCCGCTGCGTTCTGAATCCTCTGAAGAGGGCGGGTTGCGCATGCTGGGAGACCGGCGAGCAGCGAGTTGCAGTAGTCCAACTTGGAGAGGACAAGTGCTTGGACAAGCATCAGAGTGGAGTGCTCAGATAGGTATCTCCTGATCTTCTGGATGTTGTAGAGGGTGAATCTACAAGACCTGGAGACTGCAGCAATGTGGGCTGTGAGGGAGAGCTCGTCATCCATGGTAACCCCAAGGTTCCTGGCAGAGGATGAAGGGGTCACCGTCGCAGATCCCAGGGTGATTGAGAGGTAGTGGGAAATGGAGGGTTTGGCCGGGATGATAAGTTCTGTTTTGGCGAGGCTCAGCTGGAGGTGGTGCTCAGTCATCCAGGTGGAGATGTCTGCGAGGCAGGCCTCAATCCTAGCTGAGATCCCCGGATCGTCGGGGGGAACGACAGGTACAGCTGTGTGTTGTCAGCATAGCAGTGGTAGGAGAAGCCATGGGAGGTGATGATTGGTCCAAGTGAGGTGGTGTACAGAGAGAAGAGGAGGGGTCCAAGGACGGAGCCCTGTGGGACACCAGTGGAGAGCTGGCGAGGGTCTGACAGTTTGCCTCCCCAGGAGACCTGGTAGGATCTTTCCGACAGGTAGGATGAGTTCCACTGAAGTGCAGTGCCAGTGATGCCCATCTCAGAAAGTCTGCAGAGCAGGACTTGCGCAGAAACTGAATAAATACTTTGTATTAAAGGGGGGGGGGGGGCAATTCTTTTGAAATGACGATCATGGGGTGACTTTTTGGAGTGATGTTTGGATGTAGATCCATAAATAAGTGGTAGTCACACCATTTTTGTTACTTTCATTTTGGTGCATGTTTGAGATTTATATTATGGTGTAAAATAGGCAATATTGCATACAATGCAGAGGTGATGTGGAGAGAAAAAGAATGTAAGTGTGTTACGGACCCATGTTTTTCATTCGATTGAATTCAGTTTGTGTCAGTTTGTCGTATGGTTGTGTTTCTGTTTAGTTTTGTTCTCCCCTTTGTCCCTATCAGCTGCTTGTAGGGTGTCTTGTCTGGTGTTTGTTGGTGGTTGGACATCGGCGTGACCAGTGTGACCCTACGCCTCCAGTCGGCCCACCTCCAGTCAGGGGTCCAGCAGCCCATTCAAAAGACCGGCGCTGTTCGGGAGGGCAGTGTTCTTGGAGGGTTGAACGAGCGCTGTTGTCGTTTGAGAGTTGATGTGGTCTGAGAGACCCCTCTCGTTACACGTTGTGGTCCTTGTACATACTGTTAAGTGTTACAACCCTGTTTTGTTCTCTGCAGCGGTATCGGGCTTTAGCCTATGTTAGTTTGTTATTTTTCGTTCACTTGTGCTGGGGGGGGGGGGGGGGGCTTTTGAATAGGCAAGCTGTCCATGGGCTTACACTCTATATCGCAGTAAACCTCCTGTTAACACACCAGGTAAGGAACAGGTGCCACCCCATGTATATTTCGGCTAGGGACATTTATGGTTTCTTAAATAGGGACTCTTTTTTTTTCTGGCTTTTTCTTTGCCACCGTTTGTTGTTCCATTGTTTTCTCCCCTGTGACGACCCTACAATAAACATCACTGTTCCATTGCCACAGCGCTTCATTTTCCCCTCACCACCAGTCCCTCTGTGATAGGCCAGAGGGGTCATAACAAGGTGCATCAGTGAACATGTGACACAATTGGTTTTACGTTTTATTTGCTTCATTTTCAGTCAAATTACTTACTTTACTCTTCTGCACTATACACTTTAACATAGGATGAAAATATATTAGATATTTTTGTCATATAAAGGTCCATATAAAAATACAAACAATAAACACAGTTGCTGCCTAAATCTTGCAAAGATTTTGTCTTGAAAAACACTTAACGGCAACAAGCAGCAGGCTTTCAGAAACGTGAGTGCTTCTTTATAAATGACTTTGGTTTGATTTGTGGCAGCGTTAAACACACTTGAAAATAAAGCATTCTTTCTCAGTTGATTCACCATTTCGACGTCTGACAAATAGCAGATTATGAAGAGTTGATCTATATCCCAAAACAGAAATGTCATAAAAACCTATAATAAGGGACTCAAACTTTGGCATAATGTAACTGCATGATGTGTAGATGTAAATTAATAATACAGTGCAGTTACTGTAAGTGCTGCAACACTCGCTAACACTGACGTCATGTGTAGTTGTGCTTGAAATGCCAAAAGCCTTTTTATGCTTAGTAAAAAAGGGCTAGTAACAGTTTTTTTATTTAGTGTTTTAGAATCTTTGCACTACAATATAGCCTTCACTGTCACAATATTTGTCTGCTAAGGCCGATGGATTCCATCTGCATTTTCTTATAAGTTTTGCTTTTTCAGAATCACCATGGTCCAAGTTTATTCTGATTAATCATAAGGAATAACAGCAAACAAAGGCGCTTTTGGACATAATGCTATTTGGTATGCAAGGTGTTGAAATGTTGTATTATGTACTGGAGGATTTAATCAAATATCAACGCTATCACATTTTTCAATAAATTGACTTTCCTTTGGGTCTAAATACCACAAAAAAATCTTTGGTAGATTGATAAAAAACTGCCCATAGTCCAACATTCAGAATACAAATGAATACATACAGTACCTTTCAACCAAAACACATGTACCTTGGGAGATTCTGTGTTGACCTCTCAAAGAGGCTTACTTTAGACCAACTAAATACTGAAAGGAAAAATGTATATAATCTGCTTATGTGCAAATGGATTGTCAGTCACTAATCAGCTTGATAAGGCTTGCCCATGTCAGACCACATTCTTTCTAACACGACAAAGTCTTTGCACTTCATATCAAAATGGCAGTGTAAAAAAAAACCAACTAAACTAGACATTCTTTTTCAAAACTCGCTTAGATAAAAATACATTTGAATATTGAATTAGGATGAGTATAATTCTCTTGCACCATCTTCGTGTGGCAAATGAAAGACGATAAACTCAGTCTCTGCCCATCTGCATTGAACAGCTTTCTCATGCCCACCCACACAAGGACTGACTGACTTCACATCCGTAAACACGCGCACACGATTCACTTCCACTGTCTTCCTCACACACCTCCCCATCCTCATCCTCTCACACAAACATATCCCATCACACGCACACAAAACGACAACTGGTTTCCCAAGAACCGTCGATAACCATCCCGGTCTCCCCCCTCCCCTCCTCAGCGTCTCTGCTGAGGCCCCAGCATGACCTTGTTAATAAAGTTGACTATGGCCACGGCAGGCTGATCGGGATCCGTCTCCGCAAACAGGTGACACACGTTCTCCGACGCGCTGCCTGTCCGCCTTGCCACGAAGCCGAACACCCTGCGTTCGAGGAACACAGGAAGTGGGACGAGTGAAGGGAAAGTTCAATACAACACGATTAGAAATGCCTTACAATGAGAAGGGGACAGTTCAAGGGAGAGTCAGACAGCACAACAGCATGTGGGGGTTTTCTGATGAAAGATGACAAAGAGAACAGCACAGAACGCCAGACTAAACTTTTGAAAGGACATATATACACACATACACATACAAGAAGACAAGCACTTACTTGCTTGACGTGCTATCAGACTTAGTCCACCTGAAGCACAGATATATAGGCACAAGGCTTAGAATTACACAGATGCACGGACACAAATAGCACATACAAAGAGTCACACAGAACAGGGACGTGCACAGGGTTATTCAACCTACAAGAAGAAGAGAGGCACACTAAGAGTCTCAAACTATGGAACGAGATACATCAACGCAAGACTCAGTTGTTAGTATTGCAGCATTCGGCCATTTTCCATTTTTTACAGAGACAATCAGCCGTGTCACGGTTGGGATCAATACCACTTCCACTGGGACAACTGCCGAACTGGGATCCAGCCAGTCCCCCAATCACAATACAACACCGATTCTAAACCAGTTAACAACGGAAATGAATTGTCTCATAAGTGCCTATTTAAGTCAGGATGCTGTATCTACGCTCACGGCTACCCCACGGGATGCGTAGTGTGGGTGAGTGTGTGCATGTGTGGGCTGGCACAGACATTTCCGCTCACCTCCGATCCTGAGGATCCACACTGCTGAATGTTACACTGTTGATGGGGTAGTGTCTCCTGAAAAACAATCTACCAGGACGGGAAGAGAAAGGGGGAGGGAGAATGAGGAAGGGGTGGACAGGAAGAGAAAGTTATAACAGAGTTATAGTTAGAAAAATGTTAGAAAAATGTGGCCATTACCACTTGCGGAAAGTTATAATTGAGGCTTCTGTTGTTGCCTGCATTAAAACCGTATCAAATGAGGACAGCATATTTGCTACAGTCATTACAGCCATCAAACACATCACACGCGGCCAATTCGAAAAGCAGCGCAATCCCTACAAATGTACATGTCGGTGAGCGCTGGGTCTCGAAAACAGGTCATGGCCAGTTTCCTGAGGGCAGAGCCCAGACCAGGTGTACCTTCTCTGGCTGTCCGTCAGTGTGATGCCCTGCGTGGACACCTTGAAGTGGACCACTGTGGGGGTCGGACGAGGGCTCTGGGTCAAAGTGCAACTGGTCGCCTTGGAGATGGCCTGAGGGCCCGTCAATGACTCGGTCTCCACGGAGTTCAGGTACAGCACGTTGCAGGCTGGGTTATTGAGGAAGGGGAGGTTCAGTCGCACAGAGTTATTACATTTAGTCATTTAGCAGACGCTATCATCCAGAGCGACTTACAGTAAGTACAGGGACATTCCCCCCAGCCCCAGGACACAACGTCATTTGGCACGGCCGGGAATCAAACCGGAAACCTTCTGATTACTAGCCCGATTCCCTAACCGCTCAGCCACCTGACTACCCTTATTACAAATACACAACCGGGTCACACCAGTTGACACATGCTATACATTACTATAATCCACTGGTTACCAAGGTCGCTCGAGCAGCCTGCTGGTCGAAGTGAGCATCGCATCTGCATTTCGAGTGACCACATTCAAATCAGAAGTCAGATTTACAGAGAGGCAACTCAGGTCAATCTCAGCATGACACAGTTTGGATGACTGACTGGTTGGACAGGGGCTTTGGGAGCTACCTTTCCCAGCGAGCACTAATACGCAGTATATTCAGGGCTGGAAGGCCACGTGGGGACTGACCTGCTCCCTGCTTGAGAAGGTCTGCGGCCGTGCTGGTGTTGGTGGCACTCTGCATCAGCTGCAGCTCACCCACAAAATCTGAAAGCCCAGAGCAAGGACACACCCGGAACGCCTAGTCACCACACAACCTTAGAACATGTGTGCCGTGCCCAAATTTGAATTGAAACTGACCAGAGTAGATAAAGACGTTCCATTTCCATCGAATCATTTTTTGTTTGTTTACCTTTCTCTGGGATGCGCAGCGCACAGGGTAAGGAGATCGGAGTGATGGAGTGCTGGTAAACGAGCGCTGACAAACTTCCTGAAATGCGAAGAGAGAGAGAGGTAGACAATAAAAAAATGCAGAAAACGAGTGGAAAAAATGAGTAGAGCAGCAAGGGAAAGAGCGGACGGAGAAAATCTAATTGTGGGGAGATCCGAAAGCACTGTTGAAAATCCGGAACATGTGGAGCGCTTGAATGTTGGAGAATCGGTGACATCTAGTGGAAGAATGATGTACTACAACACTGTCTGTTTTCTATCAGCTCACCAAAGCAGGACTCATTCTGACAGCCCTTAATCTTCACTCCACGAGAGCCAGTCTCAATGAGGAAATGTCTGACCAGCTGCTCTTGAGGATCTCCTGAGAGAGAGAGAGAGAGAGACCAGAGAGAGAGAGAGACCAGAGAGAGAGAGAGAGAGAGAGAGAGAGAGAGAGAGAGAGAGAGAGAGAGAGAGAGAGAGAGAGAGACAGAAAGGGAGGCAGGGAGGCAGGGAGGCAGGGAGGCAGGGAGGCAGGGAGGCAGGGAGGGAGGGAGACCAAGAGAGCATCAACGACACAAACAGGTTCATCTCAAAGCTTTCCTACAATGATTGAAATCACAAACCTTTTTACCTCCCTCAAGAAACCTGCCAATCAAAGCTACGACACGTTGGCAAACCGACTCGCCCAACATTGGGTGAGTCCGCATGCGTAGGATTTTACTCAGGCGGAAGAACTCACGGACCCACTGAAAGCCAGACCCCGTGAACCCGTAACATGGAGTTGCATTCGCCACCCTTACCTTTACTGCAGGTGCTGTTGGTGTTAGGGGGAGGAGTGGCCACCTTGAGGGCCAGGCCGTACGCCCCCTGGAAGGAGTTGCTATCTCGGATGAGGAAGGAGCCAGGCGGCTTGTCCTTCAACACGGCTATCGCTATGGAGAGACGAGAGTGTGAGGGCAGGTTCCTATAGATGGTCACCACAGGTGCTTCTGTACAGTTGAAAGTGGTGACCCCCCCCCCCCCCCACACACACACACACACACGCACACTTATCTATTTCCCCTTGTCAAATGAAGGTGATATTACCTTGCATGCATAAGCATGGTCTTAAAATGTTGTATTCAACAGATTTATACAAAACTGTATATTACGTAACACACACACACACACACACACACACAAATAATAATAGCTAAATTAACTGAAGGCTATTAAATGTTCTGCAATTGATATTCCCACGTCACTATGAACCTCAACTACAACTTCAACCCCACTCCCTTCTGTATAGTTCCACTAACCTTGGTCTCTGGAGATACCAGGCTTGTACCAGTACTTGGAGCTGTCCTGGACAAATTTGGCGTTGACCTTGCTACCCATCTGCTCCTCCCTGCCACCCAGGGGCGCCATTCCCCACTTCCCCGCTGGGGGCTGCTCGACTCCGGCGGGGGTCGAGAAAGTCACGTGGAGGGGGCTAGCGTAGGAAGACTGCCCCGCACCCAAATGACCCATGGAAGCTCTCAAGAGGGAGTTTGGGGGGCCGTTCGGGGACCCCGGCAAGGAGGAGAGGCGGCGCTTTTCGGGGAGAGGGGGCTGGGCGGCGGGGATGGTGACGGCGGTGTAGCCCGTGTAGGGCACGTGGGGGACGTTCAGCAGGGGGTAGTAGTAGGACGCCAGGGGGAAGGTAGGCGTGTTGTGCCCGTCTGGCACTGGCGAGGGCGGTTTTAGTTCCGACGTGTCTCGTTCTGGGGTCAGTCTCCGCCCGGACTGGTCGGTGTCCAATGAGGGAGGCTGGGGGGCGGGACGTCTCTCCAGCTTGCCAACGGGAGGCTGGGGGGTAGAAGGGGTGGAGCTACTGGAAGAGGAGGGGCTAAGGGATGCCACACTGCATGCCCGGGGCGGCAGGGGGCTGCTGGAGGGGAGGGTGGAGCCGTTGAGCTGCACTTGGACAGAGCTGATTGGCTGGACGGCGACAGCAACGGTCTGGGTTGCCGTCTCTAATTGGGCAGGCAACTCTGTACTTCCTGTTAGCTTGGCCTCTCCTTCTTTCACTGTAGGTGGAGGTGAATTTACACTATGAAGCTGAGAGTCACTTTGGCTGATAACTGGATCTAGTGCAGACTCTTTGGTGGTGTTCCTTTGGTTTTGTACTTCTGACATCGTTTGGCTGTTTCCTGGTTGGGCAGGAGTCTTGTCTGTGCTGTTGCTGCTAGCGTTAGCCTCTACAACAACAGAGGGAGATGTTTTTTGGACCTCCTGGTGGCTTTGGCCTGGTTCTGGCTGTGGAAGAACTACTACAGATGCAGGAATGATTTCAACCTGCTTCTCCTCCTCCAACACACTCCTGTCTGACTTATTTTGACTGCTGAAAGAGAGAAAATAAAATAAACATTTCATTTTTATACATATTCAAGCAAAACATTTAGCTTTAGTGTTCAAACGTTGTTTTGCTGTTATACCTGTGCAACAAAACAACTATTCCCAGACAAAAATCCATCTGAGAAATGATTGACGTTCTGTTTGGACAAAACCAAATGGAATACCAACCTGTCATGAGTCTTTGGAGGACTACTGCTGATGGAAGTGTAATCTGAGTCAGTGTCCGCTACAGGTGTGGGACAGGCAGCCTGGCCATCAACCTTCCCCTCGGAAGCCTGGGAAATGGAGTCTACGGCACTTGTTTCATTTGTCAAGGCACTGCCTACAGCCAAGAGAAACCAAGAGGGGATGAAAACCAGATCCTTGGCACCAGCACAACTTCTGAACTAGGTACTATTACAACGTTCAACCCAGAATAACCCCAAAGTCGGACCAAGGGCACGATGGGACTCGGTAATAATATTTACCCGTGTCTTTGAGCTTCTGCTGGGGCTCGTAGTGTGTTCCACAGGAGGTCTCTGCCAGCTTCGCTCTCCCAGGAGAGGCTCCCGGGTTGGGGGGGCCGCCAGGTGGCAGGGGCGAGGCCGATCCAGACTGGTACCCCGAGCCGTAGCCCCTGCTCTCGTGGCTCTCGGCCGGGGAAGCTTGGAGAGGGGAGCAGGGGCAGGAGTGGCGGGGGTGCGGGGGCGTGTGGTACCCGCTGCTGCCCCTGTCCCGCACGTCGACCAGGGAGTGGGGGACGGCGGGGTACCCCATGTGAGGGTCCATGACGAAAGGCGATGGCTCCAGCTGGGTTTGACCCTGCCCTGGGGAGTGGCACACGTGATAGGGTGGCATGGCCTGACGACGGTACCAGGCCTCGGCGTCTCGATCCACCTCCCAGGGGGTTTCCATCTCCCACAGCGTTAGCCCCTCCCTCCCTTGCCTCAGTCCCGCCTCCCGAGCCCAGTGCAGGCTTTCGGATTGGTCCGGGCGCAAGGGGTGGAAGTGCCTGGTTGAAGCGGACTGGTGCTCTCTCCTGCTGGTGCACTCCCGGCACGGACAGCTAGGGGGAGCCGGAGGGCCGAAAAACATCTCCCGATACGGACTTGAGGGCAGGGATTGGTGGGAGTGGCGAGGAGGCGGGATGTGGGCGGAGTAATGAAAGAGAGGACACTCCTCCCCTCCGCAGAACAGCCTATTGGATGCTGGGAGGGACAGGGAGTGGGGATGGGCGTGTTCTGTGGCGGGGTACGGGTAGCACGGCCTATGAAGACAAGGGGGAGGAGGAGGCGGGCGCTCCCATGGCAACTCCGGTAATGGGTGGGCGCTATGGCGATGGCATGACTGAGGAGTGTGAGGGGGCGGGGACATCGATTTGGACGGCAAGGCGGGAAGCGTTCGACTTTTGGGGTCGTTCTTGGTGCTGTTGCAGCGGTCCAGACAGTGACCGTTGGCCAGGCACGGTTCTCTCTCCCAGCCTGCCTCGCCGCATCTCTGACACCACTGGCCGCGCTCCGTCCGACCGCAACACGACCGCTCACGCCTCGACGCCGCCTCGGGCGTCTGCGGTTCGCCGTCATCCAAAATGGCCGTCTCCCTGTCCCTCTCTTTCCGGCTCGCCCTCAGCCGGTCCCTCGCTCCGTCCTCCCCCTCCCCTCTCCTCAGCACGCAGCCCGGCGCCTCCTCTCGCCCGGGGTCGGCTGGGGAGCCACGGGGGTCTCCCAGGTGGTCGGAGGGAGCCGAGGAGCGACCCGAGTCGGAGCTCAGAGCAGAGGGCTGGCCTGGAGGCTTCACCGTGGGGCTGCCTGAAGGACCTCGGGGGGCCCCCGGAGCCGTGGAGTCTGGGCCTCTGCGCTTCTTCACCTGGGCGTACAGGCTGCCGTCCAGGGGACCCCGCGTGTGGGCGATGTCTGGGCCGCAGGGGAGAGGGAGAGCGGACGTGTGCCCGTAGGTTAGTGTGTGCGTGCCGGTCTAATGTAGCCGAATATATCCATCTTCTGCGAGTATGTGCGAGTGCTAGGACGGCATGAGAGAGGCACAGAGGGGAAACAGATAGGGGAGAAACCCGAAATGGGAGAGAGACAGAGAGAGAGAGAGAGAGAGAGAGAGAGAGAGAGAGAGAGAGAGAGAGAGAGAGAGAGAGAGAGAGAGAGAGAGAGAGAGAGAGAGAGAGAGAGAGAGAGAGAGAGAGAGAGAGAGAGAGAGAGAGAGAGAGAGAGAGAGAGAGAGAGAGAAGGATGGAATGGTCGAAGGCGTGCGTGTCTCACCTTCCATGCTGTCCTGGTGGCGTAAGTTGAAGTTTTCGTAGGAGTCCCAGCGCACGACAGGGTCGGCGGTGTTGTAGTCCACGGTGATGGAGGGGTCGTTCTTGTGGTGCTCTTTACCTGGTGGAAAGGGGGGGGGGGGACGAGACAACAACAGCCATGTTGATTTCCAAATGCAGGAAATAATAATAGTGGGGTAGTAACAGTAATAAACAAATATGCATATGCACACGTACACGTTCGCTCAGTTTATACCCCTACAAACACACACACACGCGCGCCCTTGTGCACATAGACACAGACACACACGTTGCATGCGAGCGTTACCATGGCGTAATCAGAGCACGCCTACGCCAGACGGAAATCTCCACACACACACACACACACACACACACACAGATACACGGGTAACCGTTTGCACACATACGCACGCGCACACCCTTCCGAGCGTCACCTTTCGTTGGCTCCGGGCCGCAGGAGAAGACAAACTCCACGGTGGCATCGGGAGGGAAGCGATCGTCTGCGGGGACCCAACAACAACGGCAGAATGAGACGGCACGCACGGAGATGAGCACAGAGACCTCCTCTGCTGTGCTCTCCTGTGAACTACGTGTAGAAGCAGCCAGTGTCTCATGTATATTTCAGGCCGTTTGACACGGCATGAGGGCTTTTGGGTTCTTTTCAACCTACTTTGTCATTTTGTGATTTTTACCCGCTTTGCGCTTTTACTAAAATGACAATGTTTGTGAAATGAGGCTTTGAATGATATATGGTTCGTTTTATTAGAGGAAAAGTGATTTGACAGTGGATTTGAGGTCATCCTCGTCTTGCACAGAGTCATTTGTGTTATCAACGTCAGGGAAGATTGCGTTTCACATTTTCTTTTCGGCTCTTGCTACAAGCCAGAAGAATATTGTGATTTTTATCTCAAATAACTCATCGAGATTATGTCATGAAGATATATTCTCAAGGTCCCCAATAATGTGCACACAAAAGGCCAATCGTGTCTTTTACATACAAAACATGTTCTTCCTGAACCCAACCCAACTCAAATCCACATCCCCCCCCCCACCCTTACCCTCCCATCATCCCATCTCCTGGCAGCTACCTGTACAGGCCAAATCCAGCTCTCCCTTCCCAAACCACAGCTGGGCTCCGTGGACCGTGCACGTGTGGAACTGAAGCCTGAACACCACCTCTCTCTCTGGGCCTCCCGGCCGTCTGTGGTAGCACTTCACCTGGAGGGACGGTGGAGGAGGAGAAGAAGATGGAAGGAGGAAAGAGGGAGGACCGAGGTGGGGGGGGGGGGGAATGACGGGAGAAAAAGAAACAAAAGAAGAGATAGAGAAAGGAAAAAAAGAGGATTGCTGAGGAGAGAGTAGGGAAGAGAAAGTAGTGGAGATACGAGAGTGGGGTGCGAGGAAATTCACTATTTCTATAACCCTTTCCTTACGACATCCATACATTTCTGGTACGTTTCAGATGGTCGGGTGGTACGGTGCCAGACCAGGTGGGTGGACAAACTGTCTGCAGTCTGTGTCAAGAGTGTGTGCATGAGGGGGCACAGTTGAAAACACGGCGGCCATTTTGGGTGCGACCACGTTGTTTCCCTCACCATGATGTCTCCTTTCAGCAGGAGGGCAGGCTCTATGGTCACACACAGCTTCCTCGCCCTAGAGCTCTGCGGATCACTACGCCACACACGCACACGCACACGCACACACCAAAGCACATGTACACTCCATCAAAATGCACATAAAGCCAGTCAAAACATGTCTCAACATAGTACAAAGGACGTAAACACAATTTGGCTTCAAGTAAACCCAGGCTCGCCACATACCTATACACAAACAGTCACACGTATAAACAAAGTCTGGGAGGGTGTGTGATGTTTGGAGCAGGGTGCAGAAACACACTACTGTAGCGTCAAGAACAGGAGCTATTAATGACATACTTACTAGATGCCAGAAGTATAAACGAGCTGTAGAGACTGGTAAATCTTCAGGAAAGGATAGTAGCCTGCAGGGAAAGAGAGAGAGAGAGAGAGAGAGAGAGAGAGAGAGAGAGAGAGAGAGAGAGAGAGAGAGAGAGAGAGAGAGAGAGAGAGAGAGAGAGAGAGAGAGAGTATGTGTGCATGTGTGCATGTGACAAAGTGTTTTAAAAGAGAGGGATGAGGGAAGGAGGGACAGTCGGTTGATTATCCATCCACTGTATGGCACCGAATGGAAACAGACACGCCGTTGGTCATGTATACAGTACAGCCACATGCAGTGATATACGGTGTGTTTGAGAGTCAGCACCGACCTCCGCCAGACTGGAAGTTGGGCAGGCTGGGGATGAGCACCTGGTGGAGGAAGAGGGGACTGCTGTTCATCTTGATGGCCCCCGAAAGCAGGCCGCCAAAGTAGTAGATGTACCTGGGGGGGGGGGGGGGGACGTGTTTGTGAGAGAAAGCCTGTTTTTTTTTTTATGACCAAACTTGCTACAGAATGCGGGAGAGCGAGAGAGGCAGACGCAGAAAGGAAGAGAGAGCGGGGGGGGGGGGGGAGAAAGAGCGAGGGAGCGATTGCAAGAAAGGGATGGCAAGCGACAGATAGAGGGAGAGAGAAAGAGAGGGATCCTACCGGTTTTGAGAGGGCTGTAAAGAAGAGGACACTTTGTCTTCACAGAACTTCCTCATAGCCAGGGTGGTGAGAGCCTGATCAGCCCTGCACACACACACACACATCACACACACACACAAACCCAGGTAACGTGACTTGGAGCATGTAGCGTGGAAACACACGCAAACGTTGACGTGAAAACAACAAACACACTCGCACACCACATCTGCCAGTACTCTTCCCCACGTGCACAACACATGTTACACCTTTCAGACGCACGCACACACACACACACACTGAATATCTCCCAATCAAACACACGCACACACACACAAATGAACGCACAAGCACACAGACACACATGAGCCACCAAACAAACAAACTGGATTTACCCTGCAGAGATCTTGCTGTAGTGTGTGTAGGCCGCCACAATCACCCCCGTCTTCCCTTTGTTTCCCTTGACAAAAGCAAAAGAGACAAGGAGTGAAGAAGAGATAAAAGACAACCGAGAGTCATGTGAGGGCAAAACAAGCGAATGACGTTTGAGTGTTGTTGCGTGGCACTTGCGGGAAAACTGCAGGACCCCTTCAAACGCAACACAAGGCGGAACAACGACGAACGTAACAGTCGTCTCTTAATCGATGGCGACTCTGGGCTGTCTTCTGTCGGTAAACCATCCTGACCACTGAGCTTACGTTTCGTAGGGCGAGGCCAGTTCAACCCCGGGCGATTGGAAAATTTCCATCCCACGCGATTGGATCGACATCCAATCAGTCTAATGTGACGACCCAATCCTGTCACATGAACGACGACCTCGTGCCAAATTAGAGAGCTTTGATAGGCCGGTCCCTAGACCTGGGGCTACATACTGGGAACTGGGATCCATAGAGTGAAACAGAACCCCACAGGATTCTACAGAGAACCCCATGGCTCGAACTGGAACTTTTTAAAAAGAGGCTCCTGCTAGCATTACAAATGGTTCTGTGTACTGCAGCGCATTTTCCAGCCTGGGGTCCTACCCCGCCCCACTACCCCCCCCCCCCCCCCCACCACCACCACCCCCAGTCCAGGATGAAGGAGGGCGGACAGGTCAGGGTCGAGGACCAAACCGAGCCAACGGCACCGGCTGCGAAAGTGTTGAAAGCTGCGAGGCTTATTCCAGGTCCTGACCTTGCAGTGGAGGACCACCACGTTGCAGGGGTCGGAGGTCAGCCAGGTCTCCATGGCCTTGCACATGGAGCAGATCTTGTCCAGGGGAGGGGCGTGGAGGTCGGGCCACCCGTAGTCGTGCACCTGGAGACAGGCATTTAGAGGGACGGTCAACGCCCTGGCGGTTTTCTTTGAAAGGATTCTTATTGGATGATGTCTAGGTGCTCAACAAACACACAGGTAACAGTACGGAGTGTTCTGACGTCGTTTAGCTGGACATGCAACTTTGTGTGTCACTTCATGGTTGCGGTTGATAAGTTAGCCAAATGTGGTTCCTTCCTACACAGCTGTCCATACCTTGTGGTTGAGTCGTGTGATGTCATGACGCTTCTCAGACAAGTTTAAGAGCTGGGAGACAGAAAGGCAATTATTAAAGCTTGAATATACTTTTAGACAACATCGAAGACCTAATAAACCACGTGTTGGGGGACACAGTGAGTCTAATAGTGAGTCTCAAATTCATTGTGCATGCATGCATTCGTACAAATACAAATATGTTTAAAAGAAAACTGGAATTGTGAGTCGTTCATTAGGTAATCTCACAGACTATGACTGGACACAAATGTTCGTCAGAAACACAAATTGTTATTCCAATACACAAACACATTTTATTATATTATCTAAAATGATGAAATAAAAAGCACCAAATGTTGAATCGTTACAAATCCTTAACAATGGATCAAGATAAGATGGTAAGATCATCACATTTCTACCATAATGCAAAACATTTGCATAACTCTAATTAATGGTGGGAGTCAGGTGGCTGAGCGGTTAGGGAATCGGGCTAGTAATCTGAAGGTCGCCAGTTCGATTCCGGGCCACACCAAATGACGTTGTGTCCTTGGGCAAGGCACTTCACCCTACTTGCCTCGGGGGAATGTCCCTGTACTTACTTACTTGTAAGTCGCTCTGGATAAGAGCGTCTGCTAAATGACTAAAATGTAAATTAATGGAGCACTAACAATTCTGGGTAAATACATACAGAATAGAGCCTAATAATAAATGAAACAAGCTAGTGTTCAAGTCATATTTACAAAATTCAAATGAACAGATATATATGCATTATATACATTTATCGAGTTCTCATTCAAAGACTGTAGCAGTTGCTACACATACACAGTTTGTCACCTAATCGTGCCAACTGCAGATTCTTAAATTCCTTAAATTCCTGATTTAATGACTGACCAGGAACTTGTCTTGGTGTTTTGACTTGAGCATGGAGAACACTTCCTGCAGGTTGCGCCGGTAACGCTGGTTGTCCAGGTCGGGAAGGAAGAAGACGGAGATGATCCTCTCGGTGATGTAGGTCAAGTCAAAGTCATAGTGTCTCTCCATCACTCTCTCCATAACCTTCTCCACACTCTTGGTCCTGCAGAGAAAGACAGAGAGAGAGAGCGGACTCTTGTAGCAATGCGTTCACTTTTGTCAAGAACATTCCCCCCCACCCCCCCCACCCCCTCCCCCCTCCCCACCCTATCACTTCTCTCCACTTCTGATCGTGTAGAAAGAAGCAGAAAGAAGAAGCAGGGGGGGTTCTTTTCCCTCTCATGTTTTATGCTTTCGTCCTTCCCCCTGAATTGCCCTCCTCAGCGCCATGTCTGCTCTGAAGCCCTTGTCGTGAGTGCTGTGCACCCACTGTTCCTTTTTTCCGCTCATCTATTTTTTAAGCGCTGAGAGTTTTGTACAAAGGATTCGTACGTCTTTTTCCCCAAGTTTACTCGGGAATCGTTCCGAGTCCTTCTTTATGGAAGCCCTAAAACCCATCCCAATGATCAGCTGAGTTCTGGGCTTGTTCTCGCAGTTGAAGAAGAGCTTCGTTTTCGTACCTGGATAGAGAGCCCCTCTTTTTGTGTGACTGAGACTTGGTGGAGCCCTGCTGAGAAAGAAAGAAAGAGAGAGAGAGAGAGAGAGAGAGAGAGAGAGAGAGAGAGAGAGAAAGAGAGAGAGAGAGAGAGAGAGAGAGAGAGAGAGAGAGAGAGAGAGAGAGAGAGAGAGAGAGAGAGAGAGAGAGAGAGAGAGAGAGAGAGAGAGAGAGAGAGAGAGAGAGAGAATGCCATGGAGAGACAGGAAGAGAGAGAAACAATGAACTCCTTGTATGAAAAGATGGACAGCAGATCTTTTTAAATAGAAATATTCCGCGCAGTGCAGTGGGAGTTCCATGTAAACATACCAGGTCTGGGGCAGAAATACAGGGGGACGTCGCCTAAATGAGGGGAAAACAGAT
>NC_140369.1:18387500-18575000 GCF_054491055.1 Hypomesus nipponensis
CCAGGGTCTTTTTCTAATGTTCACAAACATTAACAAAGGACTTTCTTGCACGCTTATGAAACATTTTGCATCATCGGTTGGGCTATATGCATAAAACCTAGAACAGAGGAGGCTATATGTAATAGTTGCATAATGCTCAGACATGCAGACTGTATCACTTTAATCTGGAACTCAACAGACATTGCAGTAATTGTGCCGATGGTGCACTGTTGCCATTGTGGTCATCTGTGATTCCCTGTGTAACATGAGTGGTTGTCACGGACGCATACACACACACACAAATGCAGACACACATGGACACACACAAATGATGTTAGGACAGCTGACCAGTTTCCTGACTCCGCTGTGGTCTACAAGGAGACCGCCCTGCTATCAAACACAACCGTCTAGACATGTACACACACACACACACACAAACAAATGTGCACTAATACACATACCAACAAATACACACGCAGTCTAACATACACTCTATCTTTTTCAATTTCTCTCTCTCTCTCTCTCTCTCTCTCTCTCTCTCTCTCTCTCTCTCTCTCTCTCTCTCTCTCACACACACACACACACACACACTCCCTCTCATTTACTGTCTCTTACACACCATCAGTGATACTAGCATTAATTGTCTATCTTTGTGAATATCACAGTCCTTCCAAGAAGTGTTTTAACACGCTGTCTATTCAACAACCCTAGCACTAATTTAAATAACAGTTATTTAGGAATCTTCTGGCTAGTTACAGTAGCTAAGACTAGAAATAGACTATTACATTCACTGAAGTCAATGACTCGTCTTAAAGATTCTAAAGCTGTCAGATTGGGGCTAATTCCTACTTTATAGATCAAACCATGAGTGAAGTGCACTAGAAGTCACAAATGAAAAGAAATCTTTTAGATTTAGAAACCAACACACACATACACACATGTATGCAGGCGCACACACACACAGATGTACACACACACACAGATGCACACACACACACATATACATCCTGTTTTACCTTTCAACACGAAGCTTCCGTTCCCTCTCTCTCTCTCTTCCCTCTCTTCGCTACTGAGGAGTTGCGCGTGTGGGAGTCTGGGATACAGTGGCTCCCTGCCTCTCCCTGCCTCACTCTCCCTCTCCCTCGCTCACACCCTCTCTCGCTCACACCCTCTTTCCCCCTCCCTCGCTCGTTTGCTCTCTCCCTCACACTCTCTCTCTCTATCTCTCTCTCTCTCTCTCTATTAAACTGACACACACTCTCCCTTTACCGGCATACACCATGGTCTACCTCATTCTCAACACCACCCCCTCCCCTCCCCTCTCTCTCTTTTGCTCTCTCTCTTTCGCTCACCCTTCGTCACACACACACACACACACACACGCGCTTCTTGGGCAGCACTTAAAAGTCAGAGGGCTTTGGTTTCTGACACCCTCTTCCTTGTCCTGGGGAAAAACACTGATAGAGGGAGGGAGAGGACGAGAAAACGAGAGATGAAACGAGGCCGAGTGGATAAGAGGGAGACAGGGAGATTAGGTTCTGTAGAAAAGAAAGGACAAGTGGGAGAGACCGCGGGAGACATTCGTCCATACGAGGCAAAAGAGGGAAAGGAGATATGTTGCAATATATTGTAAGGACAATGAGGAGTGAGAGAAAGAGAAACTGAAAGACAACGAGAGAGAGAGAGAGAGAGAGAGAGAGAGAGAGAGAGAGAGAGTCACACACACAGACCCACGCTTCCCAGATACACACACTTCCCTTCCACACACACTCTCTCTTATAATAGACATACACACACACACACACCCCTACCACGCAGACACACTCTCTCTTACCAGATGACCAACTCTTATTTGATACTCCCGCCAATCAGTCACACAGCGGCATCCCAAGTGCTTTCGTTATTTCTATATTTACCCGCTTGGAGTCTTCCCTGACTGAACATTACACGGCGGTGCCCGATTTACGCGCTCTGACCTCTACCTCACCCTCCTCACCCTCCTCCTCCATACCTCTGCGGTTGTTTTGGTCGTCCGATATGCGCGACAGGATACGCCAGAAATTGTAATCCTCTTTTTTTTAACGCAGTGACACAGCAGCTGGTGCATCGTCACATACTATAATGGCTGTGTGTGTGTGTGTGTGTGTGTGTGTGTGTGTGTGTGTGTGGTTGGGTGTGTGTGTGTTGGCATAAGATATGCTTTCACCCTCATAAATCCTAAAGGATTTGTGCTGAATTAAAGTGCTAAGTGACGGAGGGTGTGTGTGTGCGTGTGCACACATGCACGGTCAAGGTGCTTGTGTGCCTCTATCATGTATGTATAATGGGTTAGCACCATATCTTCACACCGTGTGTGTGCGAGAGTAGCAAATGCAAATGGGCTTTGAATTGTACACACCGACATCTGGACCCTGGTACCAGGACGCAGAGGCAGTACTGCCAGCAGCAGCCTGGCATAAGTCAGGCAACCGGGGGGCAGGGAGAAGACAACAGGGGGCAACCCATCTGCATGTTTATGTGTTACTTCGTTCAGTTACGTATTCCCCTCAAATTAATATAAAAAAATAAAGAAAATGCAAAATAATCCATGTGAACACATCCACTTGGCATCAAGGCCGGTCTGAACAAAAAGCACCAGGAAGCGAGTCGAGAAACTATGCATGAAATGAAATGAGCTTCAAACAAGCTATACTTCGAGGCAGACTAGCTCATTAGTGCTGAAGCTGGCTAATGAGCTACTGTGCCAAAGGAGCCCAACTGGAAGTCGAGTCATCGTGGCCACGTTGATGCTACTTCCTGTGTTTTCTCGACCTCTGACCCCTGACCACAGCTTGTGAACATTGACCCTCGACACTCAACACTGTGGCTGGCTGACAGCTCGGGTCATGGAGTTGAAACGCCCCGAATCGGATGCCCTCTTTGACCAGTGTCCTTTGCTTCTTCTCAGGTTCATTTGTGTGATGTTTTTACTGTAATGACTGAATTGATGTGTGGATGAATGGACGGTTGGATGGAAGTTAATGTGAAGAAATGAAGTATTCATGGGTGCCAAACTAAATAGCCCCTCACCACACAAACCCAGATGCACGCACGCACACAAACACGCTTTCTCTTTTTCTTTTTCCAACCCGAGAACCTCAGACACAATCTGACAGGTGCCGGAGATGATGCAATCACAAAAAGTCATTTTGCATCACTAGACATCACCAATCTTTGTGCTGAACCCTTAGCTCTTGAAGAGAGAACAAAAGTCAAGCCCCGGCATGAGGACTTTTTGATGACCCCCAGAAAAACAGGGCTGGTTGTCAACAAGAGGACGCCCTATTCTTGAATACATATCTAGGCCACTGCACAGATTTAGCTGGCTAACGTTTTCAGACCGAAGAAACATTTTACGATAAATAATTAAGGTTCACTACACTGAGCATTACATCAACAGCACTTCAAAAGGCTTTGTATTTGACTGTTCATTTACTAAAGAATGCAGCATATTATAACCCTTCTAAACATCAAATCAATTTGGATGAATCATTTCCGTATACTATGACATTTATAGACCACAACAGCGCAGTGACAGGACAACACGGTACACTGATTACATTTGAAGAGACCTACCTTAGCTTCACATTTCTTATGGACAGTTGCCTTGCACTCTACAACACGGGGGTGGGGGGGGGGAGAGACCAGAAAATTGAGTTAAATGTTGTTTTCTTTGTCCGACTGTTCAGTCACTTTGTGACATCACTTGATCAGATATCGGCGTGCTGAGGGAAGACAGCCTGGAAGAAAAACCAGCTCTGCCGTCTGTGTTTGGGGCGCTGAGAGGTTGTGTGCATGTGTTTATGTTGTCCAACTCATCCTTGCAGAAGGAAACATGGCTCTGTGTGTGTGCAAAGTAAGTGTGTGTAAAGTGCAGGCCCCTCTTACTGTGTGTCTGTGTCTGTACATGGCTGTGTGTTTGACTGTGTGTGTGTGTGTGTGTGTGTATGTGTGTGTCTGTACATGGCTGTGTGTTTGACTGTGTGTGTGTGTGTGTGTATGTCTGCGTCTGTACATGGCTGTGTGTTTGACTGTGTGTGTGTGTGTATGTGTGTGTCTGTACATGCTGTGTGTTGGACTGTGTGTATTCCTCCGTACTCACCCTTGCAGAAAGCCCCTGGGTTGTCGATGTTCTGGCCACAAACCCCGCACACTCGCTTTCTTCTGAAGCTCTTTTCTGTGAAAGTGTGGCTGCCTCCTTTAGCAAGCTAGCAGAGACCAAGGAAGAAAATATATTAGTTCTACAGACAGACAGACAGACAGACAGACAGACAGACGGACAGACGGAAAGATAGATAGACAGATAGGTAGAACGGATATTAAGATCAGTAAATAATAATAATGCAACAGTAAATGATGTACTAATTTACCAGACGCTTCTCCCCAAAGCGACATACACTAGACCTCTTGATCTGCACTCTCTAACGCAGAGCCTCCCTACTGTGTGCACATCTGTGTGTGTGTCTGTACAACGCCTATGTATGCCCCATGACAAGATGAACATCAGTAGTCTATCCTTGTGGGTTTTGATCCTATCACATCTGCACAAAGGGCCATGTGTCCCAGCGTCCTACCCTTCGGTACACAAAAGGCTGGGCTCAGTCTCTCCATTCCTCAAGCTTTCATCCTGGTCTTCTTTTCAATGTTTAGAGCGGTGTCTACAGCAACACTATCCCAAACCAAACCATATATTTGTTTGTTGAGTCACTCATTTTATCTGTCCAATCGCATCTCTCGTTTGGACGCGGTGCCTCTACGGATGGAGAGGACATCTTGGATCGGGTCTAGCTGTGCTGCTTAAAAATGCATTTGTTGCAAGTCTAGTTAAAGTCTCTCGGTAAGTGCGGAGGACTTTGCCCAGTTGCCCCTCTGTGCCTTCCTGCCATAGGTTTCTACTGAATGTTGACGGGTGGCAGGGATATTATGGTGTGCCCAAGCAAGGCCAGCTGTGTCAACATCCCCCTCTTCCTGCTCAGGACGAAGGAAAATTGAGAAGTGGCCAACTCTCTTGTTCATGTGCTCCCTGTTGTACGACTCTCTCCATCCCCTCAATCTGTGATGTGCAGAGTGGAGGGTAGGTGCCGCAGAACAAAGGACGGACTAAGTGACACACGCGCGTGCTCGGATACGTACACAGACACACGCGGACATCAGCGCCAATGCGCTCGCACACACACGGGCAAACACACACGACCCGTGACATAATGGGCATATTGAAAGAGGGACACCCCTTAACAGCACAGTCACACACACACCCTCCCACGCGGGTAAACATGCAACACATTCGCTGTCTACATTCAGTTCATAATCACTTCCCCCTCACAAGTAACCCATTCACCGAACAAAATGCCAAGGAAACGTACACACACGACCAGACACTCACCTAGAGTCCATATGAGGACATAATTCCGGTCAAATCACAGGCATTATCCGCCCAATAAACCATGGTCATGCTTTTCACACACAAAAAGGAATGTGCGCCAAACATTAAGAGAGCTTTATGACAGCGCTTCCCTAAAGCAGCATCTGACAGCATGTGAACTATATTAAACCATTAATTCATCCCAGAGCAGGGAGGAGACAGGGTAAGGCGAGCTGTTTGGTCACACCAACTGCAGCCTACAAAACACAGGCGTTTCTCTTCTTGCTAAATGGCTTGATGCATTTCTCTGGCCTGAAAAGCACATTTCTGAACTCGCTTTTTTTTTTCCATCGAGGGCGAGAAACAGTAGAGTTATTGAGTTGAACTGAGAAACCGAAAGCACCTCGTCATACAAGCGTGTACACAAACTCTCTTGTTGGGACACACCCTCGCAAACACCTTTATTTATTCACTCCATCACACGGCATGGTCACACTTCCCCCCTATATCTTTTCATCCCAACTTTCCAAGCCCTACTGGAGACATTTATAGTTTAACGGTGTAGCTAAGCCATGACGCTGTAGGAAGAGAGAAATCTTAGAACAGGGGGCCTCAATTGGAGCATAAAGAGTCTGTAAATATTTTATGGGCTTTACATTTACATAATCGTGTCACATATGTGCTTCCTATGTTCTTAGTGGTAAGCTTGAGCTCTGTATATTGGTAGGCTATGTCACGCATATCATCTATGTAGTATAAAATATAGGACTACATAGGCTATTGTTGTCAAGAAACCTAAAGGCAAGGCCCACTTATTAAACGTTACTGTATTGTGCATATAGGTTCAGTGAACTATCAGAGTGGCTGATGCAGTCTGAAACTTCCTACAATGTCTTACAAAACAAATGCATCAACTCATGACTTTTCCGTGAGTTTTTAAATAATCTTTTTTGTCGCACTGTTGTTTCTATTTGACGTTAACGTGCATATTTGCTTTAAGGGCTATCTGAATACAGAATAATTGTATCGTGCTGAATAGAAATATGCATGCTTTGTCGTAAAATACTTATTACTTTAATACTTTAACTTTGTATTCTATTAACTAATAGCATTTTCTTACAGTCCCCTTGGCTATAGCTTTAAATAGGCATGGCACACGTTTTTTCAACTATGCTGGTCATTGACCTCTAGTTTGACAAAGTAGAGTGACTATTATTAAATCACAATATGATGTTGCTATACTGTTTCGTCAAATTTTGTGTTAGTTAGGTGCTAAAAACAAAATCCTGTTCATTTGTAAATTAAATTGTAGGTTACGTGAAATTTCCAACCAATGATAATCCTAACAAGGATTTGTGACATCATTTTGTGATTTATCACACGTTCTTGTAGGTGTTTTTCAGACGCGCTTTTCATTCTGCTTAGGAGAAAGAGACAGTTTGTGGCTCCGAGCTCTCTGTCTGTTCTCTCCTGTCTGTTCTAGAGATAACTCAGGGACTGGTTACACAACTCGTAGAGTTAGTGATATCTATAGGATCAATGTGAGTTATGTAATGAATGAGACGGTGATATTGTCCTGGAGGGCTACTTTCCCTGTGGGAGCATACATCAATCACATACGAAAAATACTTTATAACAAAGCAATGTATTAATTTGCCACACATGAAAAGTAGCCTACACAACGAGTACTTTGCTAAAGAATATAGTTTTGGTATCAGCGAGCAACTAAAGCAATACTTTACACGTAAATAGCCTATAGAATATAAAGAAAACGATATACACAAAGAAAGAAAAAACTGCAACACTGAATTATTTTCAAACACGGAATTCCTTAAGAACAGTCTGGCTTTTAAAAGAAGACTAATACAAAAAATAAAAGCGCGTTACTCCGACTTTTATCCTTAAATGCGCACAACTCCGATGTGCTGCAAGATGATTGAAACTTAAACAGATGTTAAGAAACCCAAATAGAATGTAAATAAACCGAATATGTACCAACAAACTTGTTAATCGCTTCTTTCTGGTTGAGGTCAGGGACATCCTAAACTAATTGTATACATATGTTTTACGGTTTAACAGTTGAGTGTAGGTTATAGCCTACGTGGTAAGTCCACTCAATGATAACAGTCAATGCGGAATCTAAATAACGTAATTACATTAGTGTAATGATAAACAACCCTTCCTACCTTACTCATCTTCTCACGTTGGTGTTTTTTTCTCCCAGCAATGTTGTGCGCTGGTGTCCAAAACAGTTTATTATCATACGGCATCAATTATCTCAAAATGAACTACTTGTGCGCGCCTCAACATCTTAACCAATGTAGGAGGGGTCAAGGCCAAAGCAATTTTTGATAGCATATTTGCCAAAAGCGGTATTAATTATGTATTGAAAGCTCGTAATGTGTGAACTAAGTAAAGTAAATAATGGAAGCCGAACATACTGATGCTTGTTGCCCAATTGTGAATGTATTGTGTAAACGACAACAAACTAGGAAATTATGTCACAGCAACTTTCAACTTTCCTGAAAATATGTTGTATACTATAGTGACATCTATTGGTAAAAAGTTGAAATGACAGGTACGTTCTAAAACGTCAACAGGAGAGGAGACACTTCTGTAATAGAGACTAGACTAGAGTCTACCATCCAAACTGGCACACATTTCCCGTAATCTCTACACGTAAAAGAAACGACATTGTCGAAAAAGTCCAATCTGATCAAATTTAAGTGTAATGGAGTATGAGTGTCTGTGTGTCCGTGTGAGAGAGAGACTCAAACAGAAAGAAAGAAATGGAAAGAAAAAGAAAGAGACAGACACAGAGACATTGAAAACTGTGTTCTGCCAGAGAGGCCCCAAGTTGTCCAGAAAGCCTTGCATAGATGTTTGTAAAATGGCCAATTTGTGCACCCCACCCCGGTTCTAATACTCTGGCCAACGTCTTGCTCATTCCCCAGGCATCTTGGAAAGCTCAAGCTCCAGAGCAGATCGGCTCTAATATGGGGATGGGAAAAGATTGGGCTATGAGTCATGTTCAATGGATGTCTTTATGACTTTCTGGTTGTGTCAACACTCAGAAGTGCTTGCCTATGTCTTTAGGTTCCCTTACTACTTGGGTTACGTTTTGGAAATTCCGAGGAAATGGGGTATTGTCTATATGTTCACATGACAGTTTGTACTGGTAAACTGGACAAAATTGTACTAATATAGCTGCTGTCGCAGTTTACCAAGAAGTTGATGAGTCTGTGTTTGTTCTGTGCATCATTCCCTTTCGCAATCACAATTCTTAGGTCACGGGACATTCTAGACCGGCTGAATGTTTGTCCATAACTTTCACTTAATCCATGCACCAGATGAAAAGGAAATGTCGATACTGCTTGACATTATTACATCCAGTCAAGACAACTCTTGGTAGCTGACAAAAAAAATTGAACATCTATGTTGTAAGATGTCGATGCAATTACTTACCATAGGTATTTAAAAAATGCCACTGCACTTATAAAACTCCTGCAGACACACCATATTTATTTTACTGCACAGTCACACATCATGTGGGAATAAACCCTCACATATCCACATAACAAGCATATGAACGACAACCACATCCACAGGCACACGGGTACCCCATGCCTAAAGCTTGAAACGGACACACCCCCTTCGCCGACATAGACGGCGTGTGTGTTTCCTTCAGTGAGAAGCTACTGCCGATGACATCCTGCCGTGGTACACGCGAGCCTTGGCTTCGGGTGTCACACACAACCACACACACAACCACACACACAAAAACACACACACATTCCACTCAGCAAGGGACAGGAGCAGGTGGGGGTATGCTCCTATGATGACAGAGTATTTATATCCTTGCTTTTCCCAGAGTGAGGGCTGTAAGGGCTCACCTTTAAACTCCCATGAAACTCTCAATATAAGTTTGGGAAAAGTGTTTGTGTGTGGATGTGTGTTTGTGTTTGTTGGAGTGTGTAACCACCTCTCGAGGCAAAGAAAAACCCAGAACTGGTAAGGGCCGCGTTTCCCAGATTTGTTAAGAAGCTCTTAACGCTAAGAGCTTCTTAGGAGCATTCTAAGAGCGTTCTAAGAGCGTTCTAGAGCGTTCTTAGAATACTCTTACGAAGCTCTTAGTGATAAGAGCTTCTTAACGAATCTGGGAAACCCGGCCAAGGTGTGTCAGTACACAACATAGTTCCTCTTGAACCATTCAGGAACCTTTACATCACCCTATAAACAAAACTTTGTTAGTATACATCTTGTCCTACAGTGTGTACCGGATCTTTGCTCTGTTGGGAAGCTATATGTCCCAGTTTAGTAGTCTACACATGAACTGTCTGCTCCCAATGGAAAGTTGTATGATACAAAGGCAGTGCCATGGTAAACATATTTATTTAAGCGAATAAACTCAAACTTCCATCAGAACATTACAATCCCTGCAGTAGGCGAAAGCACATGTAAACCTGCCGTCGGTGTTAAACCGCCGATCGTGTGGGTCATGCGGGTTCTGAGACTGTAGTAAACAGCCAACTGGTGCCATTCACGAAGCAATGGAGCAAATGGAGCTAAATCCAGCTAGCAGACACTCAGACGACAGGAGTCAACAGGACAGTAACCTACACCACTTCCTCCTCAACTTTGACCCCCCCTGAGAGGCAGGATTCACACCCTTACAGTTCAATCTCCCTCCCCTCTCTTCTCACCTCCTCCTTCCTATCTTTATTTAGGGCTCGGGATCCCAAGGTTGTTGCCTCACCTCATCTCCGCCGTTGTTCCGTTGCCGGCAGCACTTTCATTCAACGGACATGTCTTTTTTGTGTGTCTGTTTAGTTCACGTAGTGGTAAATCGACATAGGGAGAGAGTGCACGAATGAGACAAGGTCGAAGAAATGGTAGAAGCCCAACCCCAGACATAGAGCACCTTACCGATTCTTAACATCGACCAACTGAAGGTGACATCACCGTCTCATGCCAAGTCTGTTTCTGTAGACTGAACACTGGACAATGTACATGTCCATGTACACACACTGTATGTTGCGATACCATGATAAAACAGATGATAGCTCTCACCCACACACACACACACACATACACACAAACTGGGTTCACGCATGGTTACCTTGAACAAACACTGCCAAGCAACTTAATGGCCGAATTCTAGGGTCAGGGCTGCTATTTTTCATACCCTTGATAAATATGCATTAATCAACAGGCAACCTGTGTAGAGGGAGTCTATATTTGACCAGCCGTCTCCTGTCTCACCTCAGCCAGCTGCAGGATCTCTGGTGGGACATCGTGGACCTCCACGTCTGGGATTCCCTCAGGTTCAGTTTTGGGCTCCAGCTTCTTAGCCCCGCGGACCCGGGAACTGTGAACGCACCCCATGAATCCAATCAACGGCTCTCTCTCTCGTTGAAAAAGAATCTGCAAGTGATCCCCGGAATCTGGTGAGTTTCCCTTCTTCTCAGGTACCCTCTTTTCTTTAATACAGGGGATGTGGAGGGGGGGGTCCTCTTTTCCTTTCCTTTCCTTCTCCTCTTTTCTCTTCCGACCCTTCAGTTGTTCATCGCGAGGCGAGCTTTCGACGTCTTAGACTTGTCTCCTCCGTGGCCCCCCCAAACCTGTTCCCTCTCCCCCCAGTGAGCCCTTTCACACACCCCTCTGCCCTCAGTCTGCAGGCAGGGCTCTCTCACCCTCTCCTCTCCTCTTACACGCTCTCTCTCTCCCCCATGCCTGGAGTCACCACTCTTTCTCTCTTGTTCCCTCACCCCCACCGACTCCCTTCTCTCACTCTGGAAGTCCTCTCTCTCTCTCGTTCTCTCTCTCTGCGTGCATAAACAAGCCACCTCAATCCTTGCCCTTCATTAGCACTCTTGCTAATCCCGGGATCTCTCTTCCTCTCTCTCTACCACGTCTCAAATGCCCTCTCTTTACTACCTTCACGGACCTTCAACGCGCTCTCTCTTCCACCCTTCTCCCTTCTCTCCCCTCTCAGCCTGCGGGTGCGCACAGACTCTCCACTCTCTTACTCCCTGTTTTCCCCCCCCCTCTCTCTCCACATGGGAGAAGGGGGCAGCTGTTTTGACCCGCTGACGTCAGGCCCTCCCCCCCCCCCCCTATTCGTTGGCCCGAGCTCAGACTCTCTATCTTTCTCCTCCCTCTCTCTCATGGGGGAGCGATTAGATTGCGCCTCTATCCAACACCATGTCCTCCCAGTCCCCGTGACTTCTGCATGCTACGGGTGAACTCACACACGAGAGAGAGAGATGCAATAATCAGTTTTCCCCGCCCACCCCCTTACTCTCTCTCTCTGGGGGTGGGGGGGGGGGGGGGGCATAATAGAAAACACAAGACACTCCTGAACCTTGCGGACATGGACTCCACAGCTCAACTCAGGGAGAGAACTTCCACTGAACACTACTCTTTCCTTTGTATTTCCTTCTTTCCCTCTTTAAATGCTTCTCTTTGTCTTGAGAGAGAGACGTGAAAGCCCCTAACATCCGTATTTCCTCTGTGCACCCAGGGAAGGAACATGGATGGGACCACAACGTTGATGTCATCTTTTTTTTTTTTCTTTCTTTCTGTCTGTCTTTCTTTCTTTCTTTCTTTTCTTCCTTCATTTGTTCTTTCAAGTGAACTCCTTCCGTTCATTCAAAATTGACAACAACGATAGGCTCTGTTGAGATCTTTGATTTAAGTTGCCTGACATGCCCCACCCACCCACCAACACCCAACTTCAGCACACACACAAGCACGTTTGCACACAAGCACACGCACACACACAAACCCTCGTGCTTCCCCTCAAACTCTCTTTCCCAGACAAAATATGCATTTAAGGGGAATGCTTGAAGGAAGGAATGAGGAAAACTCTGGAACAATAAGGTCTTTGTAAACCATGTTCTTATTCCTAATCCGAGGGGCAGACGTTAGTGTTTGAATTGGTTTATTTATAGGATATGACATGAGGCTAATTCAGGCTCTTTTTTTCTTCGAAACATCATGTAAATTGCTTTCCTGAAGACAAAGCCTAAAGACAAGATAAAAGTTGTCGTAAATTATGACAAATGAAAATGAAAAACATTGAAGTGCAAGAATAAAAAGTTGAAATTTAGACATTCCCACTGGAACATGACACGAGACATCAATAATGAAACATGCCAAAGAAAACATTTGGTCATGAATCCAACTATAATTCAAGACAAAAATAATAACTGGTGGCGTGTCTGGCAGATAGTGTAGCTAGCCTGGGGAGAGGGCCCCCTCCCGGGTGGGTCACATGGAGATCAGAGACCTCCAGGGAGGCAAAGACGGGGCCAGCTGCTCGTCAAGAGACCCAGGATGGGGGTGAGGACTGGGAGAGCTAGTACTCGACCTCCCCTTCCAAAGCATCTCCACCTCCACTGGTAACATCACACAGCCCTCACTGTACACAAACACGTGCGAAGCTACTACCGCTCTCACTCATTCGTTCACAAAGTAGAGATTACCTGGTGCACTTACTGCCAGATTAAAAGCATGCTGACAAGCTCAAACACAAAAGCAGTCACCCGATAGCTCTACTATCAGAGGAGAGAAGCGGCCACTCAAGCTGACACTCGATGTAAACACCTAAGGAAGCTGGCAAGATGCAGACACAAACAGACATTTGTGAACACAGGCAGATCCATTACATCCACTAGTGGGCTCTATGTGCCTCGTGCAAGGGAGAGGTCAGGCTGATAAATATACATGTTAACACTTACTCCCACCCCCCACTTGCTCTCTATCTCTCTCTCTCTCTCTTTCTCTCTCTCTCTCTCTCTCTCTCTCTCTCTCTCTCTCTCTCACACACACACACACACACACACACACACACACACACACACACACAGTACAGTTTATATCTCAATCTAGACACTGCCAGTTGTGTATTTTAGAAAGTTTAGCCTGCTGAATCAGATTACTTGAAGACGTACAGATTACTTGTTAATTTGAAGGTTTTATTTTATTTTAAATTGTGTTAATTTCCCCCAAACCAGACATACCCCGACACACACGCAGTACTTCCCCTTGTTATAGAAGTGATAATGATTCTGATAATAATGACACATTAACACTCACTCACTGTAGGCTATACTACAGGACAGCTCCATTAACTGAGCTCAGTCGATGGAGGAATGCCCCTCAAGCACTCTTCACCAACAAACAACCTGTCCAGTCAGCATTCCAGGGTTCAAACACAAACATGCCGATGACGGTTTTGGGCAGGAGGATTCCTGGTCAGACAGGGGGGGGGGGGGGTTAGTAGGTGGGAGGTACACCAGTAACTTACACACCTGCTGGAGGGGAGGGGGGGTTAAGGTCCTGAACACTGCAGGGGGTATTCTCAGAGACGAGGGTCATGTCGGTGGACCACACAGGTGGCCGCTGTCATTAGCTGGTAGTCCTACACGACCAAGGTCTTGTACCCATTAAAATCTGAACATTAAAATCAATTGGGCACCACTTTCCGTTAATGTTAACTACCATGTTACTGCCTCGTATCCACATTTATAGTAATATAGCAACTGCTATGTGTAGTTAGTTACACTTCATTACAGTTTAGCGGCAGGCCTCAAGAAGGGAAACTTGGTATTGGGAAGGTTAGCCTTTCCTTAGGTGTGTGAATGTTAATGATCTCATTTTGGTAAAAACAACTATCTTCTGCCTCTTTACAACATGAAACCTTCGCTATACCGTGCTTTCTTACACTTTTGCAATAACCAATCCTGCTAATACTTCATGCATTTAATGATAGCCATTCTTATGTACCTTCGTAGTTTTCACTGTACAGTAGGTAGGCTTTTGCTATTTAACATAGAAGTTTACGCAACCTTGCAAGTGTTTCCTAAATGTAGGCCTACATTGACAACATGATTGACACCCCTAACTTAATGTTTGGTAGGACAGCCTAGCTTGACCCTTCAGAACAATGTTGCTAATCAGTTTGAGCTTAAACCTTTCCAGGGTTCCTTAAACTGGAAAAATGATACATGGCTAGTGTCTGACCTAGACGATTCCTATTTTCAATTTTTTTTACATGTTTGGCACACAGTGACACAAAACAGAACAGTAAGTCTTTTCTACAAAAACGAGCAATGAAAACAATTTGTGTGATATCTAAATTGCATTTAGCACATTTTAACTTGGAAGTTTTAGAATATGCAAATATTTTGCCAGATATTCAGTTTTGTATAATTGGTGCTATAACACCCATTACTTCCTGAACAAAATGAACTCTGCCTCAAACCCCCACAAACTTTTCTCTACCTTCTCCACCCTTCTCAACCCCCCCCCCCCTCCCTTCCACCCTAACAGCAGACTCCTTCTTTAAAAAAAGACATTAGCAGTCGGTTCCCTAAACCCACCTTTTCCACCCTCTCACCCTTCTATGACTGACCCAACTAAATGTCTAAATTCTTTCTCTCCCCTATCCGAGGCAGAGGTCTTTGACCTCATTCACTCACATCGCCCTACCTCCTGTTCCCTTGATCTAGTCCCCTCCCCTCTCTTTCCAACCATCTCTCCCTCCATCATAACTTATATTCTCCATGTCCTCAACTCTTCTCTTGCTTCCGGCACTTTCACCTCTGCCTTCAAACAGGCCAGAGTTAGCTCACTACTCAAAAAACCCTCCCTTTACCCAGCCGTCCTCCAGAACTACTGACTAGTATTACTGCTACCCTTCTTTTCTAAAACAATTGAACGCGCTGTATCTAACCAACTGTCAAACTTTCTCTCTCAGAACAACCTGCTTGACCTCAACCAATCGGGCTTCAAAACTGGCCACTCCACAGAAACCGCCCTCCTGTCAGTCACCACTGCCCTCCAGTCTGCCAGAGCGGCTTCAAGGTCATCCGTCATCATTCTGCTGGACCTTTCTGCAGCATTTGATACGGTTAACCATCAAATCCTGCTCGCCAGACTCTCTGAGATGGGCATCACTGGCACTGCACTTTAGTGGAACTCATCCTACCTGTCGGGAAGATCCTACCAGGTCTCCTGGGGAGGCAAAGTGTCAAGCCCCCGCCACCTCTCTACTGGTGTCCCACAGGGCTCCGTCCTTGGACCCCTCCTCTTCTCCCTGTACACCACTTCGCTTGAACCTATCATCATCTCCCATGGCTTCTCCTAGCACTGCTACGCTGACGACACACAGCTGTACCTATCGTTCCCCCCGACCGATCCGGGGATCTCTGCTTGGATTGAGGCCTGCCTCGCAGACATCTCCGCCTGGATGACCAAGTACCACCTCCAGCTGAACCTCGCCAAAACAGATCTTCTCATCATCATCCCGGCCAAACCCTCCATTTCCCACGATTTTCCCACAATCTGTCAATCACCCTGCGACGGTGACCCCTTCATCCTCAGCCAGGAACCTCGGGGTTACCATGAATGATGAGCTCTCCCTCACGGCCCACATTGCTGCAGTCTCCCGTTCGTGTAGATTCACCCTCTAAAACATCCGGAAGATCAGGAGATACCTGTCTGAGCATTCCACCCACCTGCTAGTCCAAACACTTGTTCTCTCAAAATTGGACTACTGCAACTCGCTGCTCGCCGGGCTCCCAGCATGCGCAACCCGCCCTCTCCAGAGGATTCAAAACGCAGCAGCCCGTCTGGTCTTCAACCTACCCAGACGCTCCCATGTTACCCCACTCCTCATCTCCCTTCACTGGCTACCCATCACAGCCCGTATCAGATTCAAGACCCTGTTACTGACCATCCAAGCAGTTAACGGGACTGCACCCGACTACATCAAGTTTCTCCTCCAGCCTTACACCCCCACCCGCCACCTACAGTCTTCTTCTGACAACTGTCTGGTGGTCCCACCGCTCAAGAGCGCCCGGTCCCAACACAAGCTCTTCTCCTGTCTGGGCTCCCAATGGTAAAATCAACTCCCCACCTCCATCAGAGACACTGACTGTCTCCCCACCTTCAAGAAAAGGCTTAAGTTCTGGGACTTGTTCCGGGAGTACAACAGTACTTAGGAATGATTTGCTGGACTTAATGCTATGTTTCCTCCAGGTTCACAATGACTCTTATTGAGAGACTAGTTGCTATTGTTGGTTAGTTGTAACGGATTAAAATTCCTGTACTCGCTGTGAAATATTTTACTGTTAATTGCTTTTCTACAGGTCCACGCTTGCATTTTTTCAGGTTCATGTTGTTTAATTGTATCTTGTTTAACTGCATGCTCTTATGTTTCTTTCCTTTGGCACTTATTTAGTTTTTCACAATGTATGCTTCATGTTTTGACTGCTTGCAATGTTTGGGGCGATTTCGTTTTCATGATCAGTGATCTATGCACTTTTTCTTGGAATTCGCTTTGGATAAAAGCGTCTGCTAAATGCATAAATGTACCTAAATGTAAAATAGCCTACATATGTTTACAAAAATGTACGTTTTAATTTACTGGAAGAAAAAAAGTCCAAGGTACATTTTTTTTTTTTTGCGGTACATTGCCTTTTTAAATAATGGCAATTTGTGCTGAATTGTGCACATTAATGAGGTGGATCAAAAACTTAAAAATAATTGATGCCATGTTTATAAATCACAACTCCTTACCTTTTACGCCATCAAGGCTAAACTGTTCTGTCCAGCATAAAATGGAGCATGAGGCTGTTCTGAAAGATGTAATCTTCATAATGGTGAAAACATGTTTTTATTTTTAAGGTCAACTGTTACCTAACTTTCCATGCTGGAACATCTTTGATACACTGTTGAAGTTTAGATGTGTTCAAAATGAACATATTGTGTTCTTACAATGGATAATAAGTGTGCGTTTATTTCAAGCCCTTTCTCAATGATAGGCATCCAATTATTCTCCTTTACACAATGACCACATATCTGTGGAAAAGATGACAGCAAGTTGGTTTAAATAAGAGGACATGTTACAAGTTTCTTAGTAAACCTTGCAGCCTGCCATGTGGTGCTTTTCACAAATGTTTGAATCATTTCCTTGAGGAAGCGTAAATCACAGCAACAGCTGTGCATTTCTTTTTTGAAGACTATGGGAAATTAATGACTTGTGGTCATCATTTTGGTAGTGAGAAAATATTGAAACATCTGTGGTGTAATTGAAGATAATCAGGAATGAGACTGGATGTTGGATGAAGTGTTTTGATGGTTGTTTTTAGGAATTTGGCCTCACAGTCCCACCAAAGTCTAACAAAGTGTATAGACGTTGTGAAAAGCAAGTGGAAATGGGAGAACCAGTGAAAAATGGAAGTCTGAACATCTGGGATTCGCTTTTTTTTCTTCTTATGACAGTTTTGCCTACATTTACACTGCAGCAATTAGTTCACGTGAAACTAAATACAAGCACTATCAGTGTTAACATCTGGCCACTTGTACACCATTACCTCATGCTATATCATAACCCGAATAAAGTAATCTGACTATATGCAGGAGCAGCTGGGATTTCATTTAATTGCTTACAAAAACTGTTCTTCACACTCCCACCTACAAATGACTCCCAAACCTTCATGCTCCTCAAAGGGCAAAAACTTAAAAATTATTTATTTTGTAGTCACCCCCCAGGGACAACTATTCAACCCAGGGTTAACTGTTCTTCAACCAACAAACCTCCTCATCACCTTAAAATGGCTAACAAAGTAGATGAAGACTCAACCCGACGCTGAGTCACAAATATCCTACCCAAAGATAATTCCCCCACCCACTTTTTTATTGATTTAAAAAATATATACAGTATATATATATTTTTTTCCTTTAAAAATAAGTCCAGTATGTGAGAAATTGTTGCGACACGGTGGTGGGTCACAACAAGCCCAGGACAGCGCGAGGGTGGCCGTGTCGTAATAGACAACGCAGACAGTGTTGAGGGTCCCTCGACACATTTTACTGACATTGTGTATGTAGTGCAAACATTGAGTGGACCAGTTAGGATAGGGAAATAATAACAATATATAATATATATGAGAGAGAATATCAGAATTGTTTTTTATTGCCATGTAAGTTAACACAAACACAGAATCTACTGTGGCGGGAATCTGCAGTACCAGATGGCGATGGAGGAGGTGAGGACTCAATGATGGCTGTGTAGAAGTGCACCATCATTGTCTTTGGCAGGTTGAATTTCTTCAGCTGCCGTAGGAAGTACATTATCTGTTGTGCTTGTTTGGTGAAGGAGTTGAGGTTCAGTTCCCACTTGAAGTCCTGGGAGAGGATAGTGCCCAGGAAGCAGAAGGATTCCACGGTGTTGACTGGGGAGCCATACAGGTGAGGGGGGTGAGTGGGGCTGTGTTCTTCCTGAAGTCCACAACCATCTCCACTGTCTTGAGAGCACTGAGCTCTAAGTTGTTCTGGCTGCACCAGGTCACCAGGTTGTCAGCTTACCACCTGTAGTCAGACTCGTCCCCGTCAGAGATGAGCCCAATGAGGGTGGTGTCGTCTGCAAACTTCAGGAGTTTGACGGACGACTGAAGCTGCAGCTGTTGGTGTACAGGGAGAAGAGCAGAGGGGAAAGGACGCAGCCCTGAGGAAATCCGGAGCTGATGGACCGGGAGTCAGAGACTTGTGCTCCCAGCTTAATGCACTGCTTCCTGTCAGACAAGAAGTCTGAGATCCACCTGCAGTTGGAGTTGGGCACGTTCAGCTGGGAAAGCTTGTCCTGTAGCAGGGAGGGGGTGATGGTGTTGAAGGCAGAGCTGAAGTCCACAATTAGGGTCCTGGCGTAGGATGCTGGGGAGTCCAGGTGCTGTAGGGTGAAGTGGAGGGCCATGTTAACTGCGTTGTCCAGACCTATTGGTAAATAAAGCAAACTTGACCAAACAAAGACCACAAACATTGATGCAGAGCACTGCAAAAGCTCCACTAATTCAGTAATCTTAATATTTGTGTTTCTCCATCCAATGTGTTTACTTTTGTCTCCATTCTTACTACGTAATTGTGTTCAGTAATCTGTGGTCTGCACTTCTCTGTGTCACCGACCGTCTCTGGAGGAGGGGGTCTCTCACTGTTTCTTCTCTATATTTTCCTAGACGTTTTTGTCTTGATGGTTTAGGTTGGTTTAGGTGCAGTTATATGAGCGTGTGAGAAGCCCTCTGTGACATTATTTTAAAAAAGGGCTGTAAAAATCAAATGTGTTTATGGCCAATGTATCAAATATTTACAATGATGACTCAATGGTGTGTCATGTAGCCAGAACAATGGAGGCAAGACCAACAGATGAAGGGAGGGAAAGAAGTAAGAAGTAAACATGGATGAAGGTAAGGCGTGAGAGGGATGAGGGCTGGGATATTGTGTTTCCAGAGTGAAATCAATCCAAATGACCTATGTGATTGTGCAGCCCTCTGGTGGTGAATGTGCAACATTGCATTGAGAGAGACAGAAGGAGTGATGAAGAGGAATAAAAAAGAGTGAGAAAAGGAGAAAACAGGAAAGAAAGGGAGGGAAGCAGGGAGAGAGGCTGTAGAATAGAACCTCTATGGATGGTCGGGATATGGCTGCTTCTGGTACTGCTCTGTCACCTTCCTGTTCTCCTCAGACGGAGAGAGGTGTGCATGTGTGGTGTTTGGGTCCAGAGTGAGCTGACAGGAATCTGGGAGCAGAGCAGAGACCAGATCAAAGATAATAACACGTCCATTCATGTGTCCCCATGTTAAAGCTGCTGTTGTTCTGGATCAGATTCATCATTCAACATGTGTCAGTGGAGAGAAACCTGGACACTTCAGAGACTCACATTGTAAGACGTCTGCTCTGGTCTTGGGCTCTGGAGGCAGGAACACATCCACTGTGGAGACTAGAGACACACACACAAACAAACAAACACACACACATATTTATATATATATATATATACACACACACACATGCACAAACACGTCATCCCCCCACAGACACAGAGACACACAACAAGCACATACACACAGAAACACACACACAGAAATACACACACAGAGAAACGTGGTAGTTCTGGAAAGAGAGAGTGGGGGAGGAGTCACTGACCTGAATCATTCAATGTTGTCTGATTAATGTTTATCCTAGAACGTCTGATTTTACACTCTCAGAAGAGAAATAATGATGATTAAATAATAAAAAAAACGTCAGAATTGAGTTTCATGTTATGTTTTAACCTGTGATGATGTCGTGCATTTTTAATAAAGCGGTCCTTTCAAGAAAAAAAGAAAGACAAAAAAAGAGAAACTTTTCTTTTTCCAAAGTTACCTTAAAACGAATTGAGTTTCAGTGTGACATTGACAATAAATAAAATGTCGAACAAAAATAAATTGCATTTTACCATTTGCAATTCGGTAAGGTGGGTAATATACATCTCCCTCACTTCCACAAATCTAAAGAATAGTAAATATAATGTCCACTAGATGGCAATATAAGATTGGTATATGTTAGAAGCCAATAGAAGCCTTTGAGATTATGAAAAGACACATAGAATTCAACGTGTGTGTGCAACGTGAGCTTCCAGACTGAACAAACACAAAGCGTTTGTATATCGTTCATTGTTCCTTGTCTGTAAACGTGTTCTGTGTTGCCACTGTTTCAAGGATTCATCGTTCACAAAACCATGACTATAGCCATCAAGCCATGAATAAATTATTGGTAGGTTAATAATAAATACAGCAACTGGTCAAACATTGTTATGAGACAACAGTTACAGTCAAGCAGTCAGCCAGCTAGGCAGTGTTCCTTGTTTCCCACAATTAGCCACACTTTCATTAATGTTTTATTGTGAATTGGGAAGGAAGTTGTTCCATGAACAATAGGAACTGTATTCCTAATGCCAATGATGTCAGAAAACATCATAAGTAATGATTTCCAAAAAAGGAAAAACACAGTGATTCATGGTGACCAAGAAAATAAAACATCATAGGTTCAGCTTCAAACGCAGAAATCGCGCACACAATCTAAAGCTTTGTTTTGTGCTTTGTCCTTGTATTCTGTAAAATACTTGAGTTTAAACTACCAGGAAACTCCCACACTATTAAAAGTGAGATCTGGATGCAGCAGTGTCATTGTGAGAAACAACACGAGGGAGGGGCTCAGCACAGCAACCTTCAGCTAGTGTTGCTACCTGCCACTGAAAGGATTGTAATGATCAGGATTGTTTTACAAATAAAATCTTCAGGGAATTGATGGAAATCAGGAAATTAAACTAACAGGCCAGGCCATCCAAGCCTAGTCATGAAGAGATGGTTGGGTAGAGGTGAAGGCTGGGTATAAAGACATGTAAGGAGGTATGAGAATATTACAACATTGTCTGTACCCCAGCAAAGCACTGTTTGTTCTCCCAACATTCATAAAAGGCTCTTTAACTGCTTTATTAATATGAGCTTAAAGCTGCACAGGGCACCTCTTTGTTGATACAACTGTTCCAACATGGTGTGGTCTAGTAGTGCTGGCCTGTTACAGTGTTAGTTTTTCCCCAACACAGGGTAGGGCAGACACACTAGCTTGTGACCAAACTCATTCTGTTTGGAAAGTGCCCCCATTTCCTCCTGTCTAGATTTATAGTCACACATTGGCTTTAAAAATATTTTCACTCGGACAGAAGGGAGAGCAAGGAAGGAGGAAATGTTTCACCATCTCTTCCCATCACCCCACCCCCTCCCACAACAGTTTAATATTGTACTCTTTACACAACATTGACCCTGATCCCTCCCCTTTTTCTGTCTCTGGGCATTTTCCCCTGAACTTGGCTGTTGTGGAACTTGGATCCATGGTTCTTGGCCTAGCAAAAGGTGCTACATTCAAGTCCATCCAAGGTTAAAGACAAGTCTGCCGTAGCAAGTTCATATTTAATCTTATTTTAGTTTTTATAGTAGTAGTCTTCTGGGTTACCTATTAGATTGGCTGTACAAGTTTTGTTGACTTCAATCATCCAACCCTTCAGCTCCCCTCTGACACTTGTTGAGTGCAAAATGGGGGAGAGAAGTTGATACATCCACACTGTGTGCATTGTGGATTACTGTTAGAGTTTTGTACACAGTCTTACAGTAATAAACCACTTATGTTGTGTGTTACCCTGTGATTTTTATTGATTAAGAAAAACACACAGACAGTATGTGGTTCACCGGCTAACTGTAATAATAATATTTCTCAACATTCACAATAATTCACAACAGATTATGTTACCCTGAACATTAAGTAGATTGTTAGACAACACATGATGTGTTAATGGGTCAGGGTAATGAATTGTTTGCTTACTGTAGAATGATTTGGATTTATAGTAATGAAAATCAATTCCATCTGACTCCAGCTATTTCCTACATTTTCCTATTTGAAAAAAACGTTTTTAATTTAAAGTTTATCAATGTTTGTTATAATTGTGTAAAATAAAAAAGAATGCTAATTATAACATTCAGAAACTTTGAACTTGTTATAGCAATGCAAGTTACACACTGTAGTGTGCAAAAACAAGTGAAAAATACAGCTGCAAGCACCAATGAAGATGATTCACCATGGCAACTTGATCTGATCATGTCAAAAGCATGGCCATAAGCACTGATAGGAAGTTTTGTCTTTTGACCAAAGACCAAAGAACAGACATGAGCTCACACCGTGTTTAGGTTAGTTTGCCTTTGATTTGGTTGTAATGGATGAATGTTTATGAAAAGCAAAAATGCATTCGAGAACTTTTGTGACGACTAATTCCAAAGATGATCTGTGCTACGTTTGGTGAAGGTTGGATAAAATATGTTGGTATTTGAATGTCTTTTGAAAAGGCAAATATGGTAGACATCTCAATGAAGTCTGTCTCAGCTTTGATATTTACCAAGGTATTTGCATGCTAAAGAATATATTTTTTAGGCAAAATGCTTGAACAGTTATTAGCCAAATCACATGTTTGCTTGTTGCAGCACCCACCAGGGTATATTTCATAAAATCCAATGTGGCGGACCAATCCAACAAAGGGTATTGACTCAAAAGCATTGAAATTGGTTCGAGATTGTACCTCAAAAATCAAGTACACGGTTGCATATGTAAGTTAAACAATCAAGCCATGGACCTCGAGAGAAATACATGTGCATGCGTTTGTAGACGGCCACTGCCTAGGAATAAAAAAAGGCAGAAACTCAATGGCTTTACTACCTTTATTTATATTATCTACAAAACATCCTCTTAGTTTTGGTGGTAAACCTGTGAATGGACATACAAATAGGAATGTGTTTGGCCCACAATTCTAAAAGAAAATCAAACAAAATATTGAAAACAATTTCTAATCTTTATTAGAACCAATACACAACATAGATATCAAAGTCTTATTAATGTTACAGATTTTCCACCACTCACATGTGGAGTACGTCCACAGTCGTACAAAAAAATATATTGTGATATATAGTATATATATACAGTATAATGCTACAGTTTATTGTACATTAAATCTGAAGTTTAAAATGCTATAAGGAAAGTTCAGACATATGCTGTACCACAACCATCACCAAGCTCTTTAGCACTCTTTAATGTAATTTAAGTATTCATGTATCAGATACTATCATCTGAAGCAAAATAGAGGGGGAAATTTGAACCTCCAACCTTTTGGTATGCCAGTCAATTGCTCTACCACTGTAGCTGTGTCCATCCCCTATAGCCCTTGCACTGGCACTAGCCCTAACTCTAGCCTAGGCCAGTCTTACAGCATATGGCAGAGTAGAGGAGTGCAGTCCCCCAGCCTCTCCAGATCCTCCACTGTTTCAATGAGATGCTCCACCTCCTCTTCAGAAAGCACAGCCCCTGCGTTGTTCCGGAACTTTCTTTTCAGGCTCTCATTGGTCAGTGGATTGCGCCAGTGACCATAAAAGGTGTCACACCGCCCCTTCAGCACATCCCCACCCACTAGGGTTACCTGGACCTCAGCATACATAAGATCAAAGTTGGCAGGGTTATCGTGGGGATGCTCTACGCGGACTCTGCCTAGAAGGTCGCTCAGTTCCGGGCGGTGGAGAGCAGAAGGTGAGAAGGATTGTACAGTCACCTCCCCATCTAGCAGGGCGCTACAGGCATTAAACTGGAAGGAGTGACGTGCCTGGTGCTCAGATTCTGGGAAGGGCCTGTTTATGTATTTGGAGTGGGGGACTTTGAGTAAGATGTCTTGAACCATGCCAGTGGCCATAGGGCCTGATCCCACTCCCATTAGCATTTTGTGGACCGAGGCAGCAGCATCGGCAACCCAGTGCATCCCAAGGTGGGCAGGGAAACGTTTGAACGCTATATCCTGTTCCTCCAGCAAGAAGCTGTGATATTCTTCCTCCTCTGGGGAGATTAAAGGTTGGGGGACATAGTCTTCATAGAAGGCGCTAAAGCCAGCAACGCCAGGGACGGCATCTAGGACTTGCGGACTGGCCTCAAGCCCCCTGGAGGCCAAGAGGGCAGCCTCCAGGCCCAGCCGTGCAGCGTTGCCAATGTGGAATGGTTTGGACTGGGTGGCAGCATTAGCCATTGGAGCGCCTGACAGAGATGCGGCAATGGCAAGAGCGTGGCTACACTGTGTGGGCTCCAGAGACAGAAGGCGGGCACAGGCAGCAGCACTGCCCATGGTGCCCACCACACTGGGGGGGTGAAACCTGGGTGTGGTGGCGAGAGGGTGAAAGAGGAGCAGAAAGAGAGAGAAAGAAGTTAGGTCATATTACGGAGCTACCCATTCTAAAACGATGACTATTTTGCAGGTTTGGAAAGGTTTGTCTTTGGTGTGTCAGCATGTCAGTCCATCATCTTTGTGAATACAGATGTCCACTGTACCAAATTAACATCATGCTCTGCTCTAAAGGCACTGTGCATAAATGCACAAGGAAGATTATTTTAGGGGCATGGAAAGGAAATAACAGATTTTCACTGTGGTTTATTTTCATAAACCAAATAAATGGAGAGAGGGTTATGTTAGTCAATTGACTGTGTGTAAACACAATGTCATTTCTGGAGGCAAATCTGATGGGGTGATGCATACAGCCTCTCCCAGTGCAGGCAAATAAGTGTAGTTAAGTGTCGTATATAGTTAGTTTCTGGGCGTAGGGATATCACACAGTCTTTACCCCATATTAACATTAGTTAAAGACTCCACTCAAGATCAACAGGGACACTACACAAACCTTCCTGTCTAGACTCCAATGCACTGCACTGCACAGGCTGGACACTCGGTACTTGTTTTCAGGACATTTATGACACTTGACTGACTGCCATGCAGATTAAGCTGAGTCTTATAGGTCTTTGGGTGACAGAATATTTTAGCAATAAGGGTTTTGGACGTAGACACTCGGACTCACCTCTTAGGGATGTTATGTGCCTCGCTGGAGAACCTCATCAGTCGTCCCTGAATCTCAATCCCTATGTTAAAGGCCACCAGGAAATCCAGTCCACTAGGCTTGCTGCCTTTGGGCAACATGTCGCTGAGTGCCATCAGAGCAGGAAGTACAGCACCTGAGGGGTGGGTGGCAGGATGCCAGGTGTCGTCAAAGTCCATAGAGTGAGCCTGGAGACAGACAGGAGGAAACATTGTGTTTGCGGTTAACAGTGGATATCGATTTGGCTTCATCATTGTAAACGTCATGGGGAACGCTTTAGTTTCGAAAGCTTCAAAGTTTGAAGACTGGAACGAAGTGTCACAGGAGTCATCAGTGATGACTCATCACGCATCTTATGAATGCTTCTACCCACTCCGGTAATTGATCTTGGATCTTCTAACCATGCACACAATTGATCACCTGTCATTAACACCACCTTAGCCAGTTATGCCCCAAAAACAGAACAACTTGACAATGCAATTAATCACCCTATTGATGTTGCTTAAGCTGGCAATACCAGAGAAAAATTTGCAGTTTGATGACATGGAAAAATGGTTATACTAAGGAATGAGTTTAACCAATTCAGCACGACTAGTTAATGGGATTAAACAGCACCAGGGAACAATGTTGTGAACACAGTACTACTCTGTACTTTGATCTTTTTGTCAGTTTCTCTGTGTTCAAACAGCCCTGTGGTTCCTCGCCTAACATTATATTTCTCAGTTATCAAATGCCCAATCTTCCCCTGCAGGCCAAATATAGAAAAAGAAGGTGAGAGTGAGACTTTCATGTTGTGAATACTGTATGTTTTTGACATTGTAACTTGGGAATTCCAAAGAAGGGAATGGAGTAGGGGAGGGAGGGATGAGTTGGTGCATTAAATGTGTTGTGTCAGCAGATCAACACTCATCATCATAGGTCTTAATTGCAGACTGGAGAAGGTAGGTTGGTTTTAATTGGACCTGTCAAGGGTATGTAAACTGGCAGACTTCCCAGACAGTGGCTAAGGTTGTCCTGAGACGAAGATGGCACACAGCCTCTGCCCAGATTTGTTCTAGGTCTGCCATGGGTAGGGAACGGTCACAATGGCAAGGATGACCTTGTGCCTTGTAGTCACCTGTATGAAAGGGACTTGTGAGGGTTTGCTGGTGAGGTAAGTTTTCTAATCTGTCATTACTGTGATGTTTCTGGAGAATTATACCTTTTTTTGCCTGGGTGTGTATGCTGGTGGAGGATTTGACGAACAATGTATGCCTCTAGCATAACAGGCTAGACTGACAGAGTTTGAATGACACCGGGTTTAAAATTGATAATATGACTGACCTTTTTCAAGGGGATGCACATGTACAGATAGACAAAGAAGATATTCCTGTGTGATGTGGAGTCATGTTTGTCCTAAATATATAGGCACTTTGATTGTGTAGACATATTGGAATATGAGGTATGCCTCCTCAAGTTGCTGAATATTATACTTAAAGATTATGAAACGTATTTGAGGCATCAATCTCGTATCAATATATGTTTGTGACATTTTCAGACATGGTGGTGGTTTGGTTGGCACTCAAACCATTTAAAATCTGTAGAAAAAGATTTCCTGTCACACCTGTCACAATGTTTACGTCAAATAACAACCAATTGCAAAGCTTTTTGGAACATCAGCTCACATTGTAAATATTCCACCACTGGAAAATCGGTAGAGGTATGGTTGCAGTGATCATTGGATTGTTTCTTTTAATGCTTTTCCATGAACCCTAATTAACCTCGAAAAAACTAAAATGTCGTTATTTTTGGTTTCTACTCACTGCCACTCCATTGACAAAAGCTGCCAACGTCGGTGAAAGTCTGGTGCCCCTGCGTCCGAACACAGAGCTGACATGATCAGGGGCGTACATGAGCTGAGGGAAGAGAGAGAAGACAGAAGATCAAAAAAAGTGCAGTTGCATTTAAATGCTTTATTTAAAGTCTTTGGTTCCAGCTCAAACCATTCCGTCACTCATCTACCACGGATTGATTGACAAATTGATCTGCCTGTTTGTCTGTCTATCTGTCACCTCACCTGGCAGTGTTTAAGGGCCAACTGGAACACGTCTGTTGTGCTTCCCAGGATTCCCACTCCGATACTGTCCAGCACCATCCTTTTACTGCGATGGAGGAGGGTGGAGGAAAGTTGATGGTTCTGCACTCCCTGGATGAATTTCCCAAAGCTGGCTGTCACTGTTTCCTCTGGGGCTGAGTGCTCCTTCACTGAAGAGGAGAGGGAAAGAGGGGAAGGGAGAGTAAACATAAAAAAAATTTGTGAATTTGAATTTATGCTGTTAGTTAGTAGATTCCTCCCCCCCCCCCCCCCCCCCAACCAGGCGAATTTTCACGGCTGTTTGCCTAGTTTCACTGTTCCCTCTATGCTGCTTCACTCCGTGAACCTGCGCCTCGTCCTTTACTGTTTACAACGTTGACAGGGCTACTTGGTTGGCGTTGCCTTTTCAGCGTGAGTGTGAGATTGTGATTGGTTGAAATGCGTGTGTCTCGTGGCCAATGCGTGAGAGTTGGCAGCCTTGTAGGTTATATCAAATGCCTGGAGGGATCATTTGACAACTGTTTAACATACGAGAGGGAGCATAGTCGCGAGGAATGTTTAAAACATACCCAGCACATTTACTCGTCTCAAGTCAAAGTTGAGGTGCAGAACCAACATTGATGTATGTAAAGATTAGACTAATATTGACTGTCAAAGCACAGCTTTCTTACAGCCGAGTGTAGAAGAAAGACTTAAAGATTCATTTGAAGCAAACAGTGACAGTCATTCTTTCACACTGAGGAAAAGCAGGGGAGAGAATAGACAGGCGAGTTCAGTTTACCGTCCAGGGCTGACTTGTGGAGTCCTCTCATAGAGTACACTGGCCTGATGGTTCTCTGAAAAAGAGAGAACGAGTGACAAAGAGCAGAGAGAGAAATTGTGAGAGAAAATGTGAGAGAGGATTAGAAAGACAGAATGGGAGAGTAAGCTGATAAAGAACATCACAATATTGATTGAACATAGTTTTAAATATTTTTCACGTCTCTCTGTGCTTGGAAATTAATCAAAACAGGGAAGATGAGAAAAGTGTCCTTCGGTTCCCTTCAAAAATGCTGACAGGTGTGTCATTAGAGGCTTTGGAACAACCACACATTGTCTTCATCAGCACAGGAAGACCCTTCAGTACTTCAGAGTCACAAGACTGGCTTTCAACAAGAACTTTGTTTTTTGTTAGGATTTTTTTTAGGTTTCTTGAAAAATTAAGGCCAATAATACTCAGAGTTTTTAAATTTATAATAATAATAACACCTGTTTTTTACCTGTTTATTTGTTTCATTTTACATTATTGTGTCTAAGCCTTTACTGCTGTTGACTGGCACAACTCATCAATGTGTTTCAGCAGAGCAAACAGATGTCAGAAATAGTGACAGAGGCTAAGACTGTAGTCATACCAGGTGTACGAGGAAAACTCTTATCAACACGCGGCTTATAAACACATTTACTACAATTACTTATCCATCATTAAGAAACTGAAACCAAAACTGAAGTTCACAGGCAATACAATAGAAACCCTTTTTGTACATTAACTCTGTTTTTGTAAGGATTTGGTATAAATATAAATAAAACACATTATGTAATCAACAATGGATTTCAACAATAGATGCTTACCTGTACTTTAGAAAGCATGTTGATCTGCAGTATCTATTGTAGATGTTTTAAGTGTGATTTTTTTTCTGTCTGTTTTGGCTTCAGTCAGTTTCTCCTCACTTTTCACTTTGTCCTCGGTGTTCTCAAGTAAGACTTATTGCGATGCCAAAGTCTGGAGTCTTGAAATTGGTTGGATGCTTAAGGTGATGTTATAAATCTCAGGTGAGATCCTGCCTTTTATACTCTGTACAGACAAAGGCCATGGATACACACCCACAAAAAAATCCAAACAAAATTGTAAAGAATTTCTCAATCATTCCTCAGAACCTTCATCACCCTCATTGTCCCCATCACCCTCACAGGAGGAAGTTGATTGCCTGAGGTGTGAAGATCTCATGACTCTGAGAAGAAGGGGTGGGGCTGGGGCTAAGGGGGTGGTCGAGATCACCGGGGATTTATGTAACTCCGCCCTCCTCTCCCTACTCAGAGATCAGCATATTTATCATAAACTTTCCTTTTGATTCCAAACTTCAGCTCAAAGAGCATCCTCAATAGGTAAGTGCCTACTCTATTATTTAACAGGCTCTTCGTGTGTTTTTCTGTCTCCCAGTGAGTACATCATATTGTCTTTATCTGTGACATGTCATTCAGTGTGGTTTAGAAAACCCCTCTCTACTCTCTCTTCTGTTTCTGTCCTGTCCTTAGTCCTGTACTCCAGTTTTATTTCAACGTTTAATAAGAGCAACACAAACAGTACCTGTCTGTAGAGAAGCTTGTCGTCCCACACTTGGACTGTGGCAACTCAGATGTCCGAGGTATTAAACTGTCTGACGGCAGAAGCAAAAACTACTTTTTCTGAGGCTCTAAGCCACCCATTGGAATGGATGGAAAAGAGGCATCTCCCTCCTTTACATAAAGGGTGTGAAACCCCACAGCACACCTATGACTTAGCACTGCAAGGAGTTTAACTGGGACTAACTGTTCATTCTGAGGGAGAAAGGGAAAGTGTGTACGAAAAAGTGTGATTTTTTGGAAGAGGGTATTTTTCATAATTCACCCTCTTAAATTGTAATTCCAATTTAGCAAATGTTTGTGTTTTCATTATTTTCACATAGAGATGTAGAGGGCGCTATCATCATTGTTTTGGGTGATTTAGTTGATCAACTATGATATAAGTGGCATTATGGTGTCTGTTTGTATGGTCTGGGTATAACGTTTAACAGTAGTTATCAGAAACCTATTTTAAGCCCAACTCTATTTTAACTCCATATTGTAGATACAGCTACAATATGCACATTTCAATGTTATACTGAAAGAGACAGGAATTCTGGGCAATGACTAGAATCTTAGGTAAGGTAATGATTGATCACTCTCAGCCTTGAATGTAGAACTACTGTCCAGCTTATTTTGGAACATCATTCATATTACAGAACTGGCCAGAAATTTGAGTCATCACTTAATATGTTGTCCTTTCTTCAGGATGCTTGTCAGATCTTGTTATGTTGTATCACACTTCCAGGCCCCTTAGATCATCAAACCAGTTACTTTTAGCCATTCCACAGACTCGGATAAAAAACAAAAGGGCCCTTTTCAGTTGTGGCCATTACTCTGTGGAATAAACTCTCAATTTTTACCAGGTCGTCCCACTTCACTGAGACATTTAAGTCTCGTCTTAAAAAAATATTTTTTTATTCTTTGGCTTTTGAGTCAGTTTAGGGTCACTCGTGCTTATAGTAATTGTGTTGTTTGTCTGTTGTTTTGCTTTATTTGATGATTTTGTACAGCACTTTGGTCACCATAGGCTGTTTTTATATGTGTAATAAACTGACTTGACTTCCTGTGGCCTTATATTTTGTCTTTTTCAGTTAAACAAGATCAGAAGCTTGACAATCGTTTCATCATGTCATTGTCAGAATTTCCAGCCAGTTTCTATGGCGAGCCGGGAGTTATGGGCATGTTAGCCAATGGGATCAGTGCATTCCTTGTCCTTCTCCAGAACTTTCAGACGGAACACACTGGCATCCCGCCTAAGGGGGTGGAGAACATTTTAGCAGGTAGTTCTTCTAAAAAAGAATTTAAAGTTAATTATCACATTCAGATTCAGAACCATTTATTGGGCCCCTGTAAAATCAATATGCTTACCCTTTACAGTTATTTTAAAGACTTAAGTCGTCCCTTCACTTCCCTATATAAAGGAAACATTTAAAGTCCCTGTAAAGTGTTTTTTGTCTAAACACATTAGACATGTTAGAAATATATTGCTTCAACACGTTACAAAGACTGTGAACTATGTAGTCAGGGCAGGACTTAGGGCGGTGGGGGCTTGAGTCATTTTCGGGCCCTACCTTCTATACATGACTTAAATAGAACAAAATGATACATTCACAAGCAATGTACTACAGCTACATGATTCTGGATACATTGAGAATAAAATAAAGATCACGATTCTGAACAAACAAGTAAACAAAATAACATAATTGATGTCAATTGCGGAAGTCTATTTAAAATGTTTAATTAACTGAATTATTAAAACAATTCCCGGTAGGGGCATCAATTTTTGTTGTAGAGTTGTAGAGTTTTTGTTGTAGAGTCTAACCCTTTTGCTATAGCGATATTTAACAGTTGAGCACCTTCTGTGAGGGTGGGGTTTGGGCGACCTCAACGGACATGCCCCCAGCTTTTAAGATCTGAGAAAACGTCGACATTTTCAAGATTTTGATAACTTATTTTACCTACTCACTACATAAACATTCTGCTCTTATTCTACTTCTAGTGTATTGTGAATGCAGGAATGCTATATTGTTTTACACTTGGCCGTATTTAAGAGGACTAACCTGGTGTTTGCATTGCAGGTGTGCACCTCATCCTGATTGGTGGCATATGCCAGTTGGTGGCTGGTTTTCTCTCTTTCCGCAAATATGATCACCTTAGTGGGACAGCCTTCATTGGTTACGCCAGCCTGTGGGCCAGTTACGGTGCCACACGCATATTCCTTGGAGCCAGGGACCAACTAAGCAACACAACCCTGTTACCTGTCAACACAACTCTCAATGTGTCCACAGACACTGGCCTGATGAACAATATGCCTGTGTTCCCCAACATAATTACCAATGTGTCCATGACCCCTGCCCTTCTGAACTCCACCTTAGCTACTTCAGTCTGGCTGTCCTCTCTGCCAATCAAAGAGACTGCTATATCAGGCCTGGTCCCTTACATCCTCCTCTCCTTCCTACTTGCCTTCTGTTCTGCTACCGTCAACTACATCATGCCCTTTATATTTGGGGCCATCACAGCTACTTTAATCTTTGAAGCGGTTGGGTTTGTAGCCGGCTGGGCCCTTGTGGTCTCTGGTTTCCTTGAGCTTCTGATCCTCCTTTTTGCCATGTATGGCTCTGCAGCGCTGCTTGTCAAAGGCCTGGGCCAACGATTGATCCTTAAGGGCTTTGGCACACCTCTCTTCAATGTGCTCCTCCTAGGAACATCCAATGCTGGCAGTGTCCAAAGTTTGGGACAGGAGAAAAAGAAGAACACAAAGTATGCCGAGCCAATGGCACTAGGGTTCTTCTGTGATACTGTATCATCCTTCATTCTGGCCTTCTATAGCTTTGGGTATGTGTCGTCCTTTGCTCTCGGGGCCGTCTGGATCTCCATTGTCTCCACTGCCCAGCTTTTCTCTTCCTACTATGCTCACCTGCGCCTCGATGGGTATCACACCACCAAATTTGGCCTCCATGCCTCGTACTGGCTGATCAAGTCGTGGGAAGAGTTTGTGGCATCAACTCTGATTGTGAACGACGTCGCAAATGAGGCTGGCCGGTCACCGATGGTGGGAGACTGGTTCTTTGTTGCATCAGCCCTGGTTTTGATCCTGGTGAGCCTGAACACTGACACCCTGGAGTTGATCCACAATCTTCTATTCCTCCTTCTCTCTATCTCCACCATCCCCCAGATGCCCCTTCAGGGTTACTACATCTTCTTCGGGGTAGCCTGCTCTCTCTTTACCGCAGCCTCTCTCTATGGAACCTTCTGTCGTCTCATCAACACTATTGCAGAGAAGACCCTGATTCCTGTTGGGTCACAGCCTGTGTCCAGTGAGCGACTGAGGGCAGCTCTGGGCGGAAAACAGGGTGAAACCCAGCCCCACTCCATCCCTAACCAGATCCCAGATGCTCTATTTTACCTGACCAATGGGGTGGCAGCACTGTCAGCCCTCCATACCAGTTTCTCAAGTCAGAACAACTCGTTCCTCCATCTGACCATCCCCTGGGTGCTGATCTCTGGAGCCATCATCCAGCTCTACATTAGCAGGCTTCAGGTCAGGGGTGGCCTGAGATTTGGGTCAGTCATTCCATCCTTCTATGTAGCTGTATGGGCCACCTGGACATGGTTCAGGTTTGCAGGTATGGTCTTACATAATGACATAATATAAATATATCAACATATATCAATAAATTGTCATTGATAATAATATTGTTCTTGTAGGGAAAGTTTTGTAATAGCCTTAAATCTCCTAAAACCATGTATTGAAATATACAGTGATGAATTCTTCTCGTAAGATCCTATGCAACAAGACTTTTCTACCTCTTTACAACCTCTTCCAGGCCACCTGCTCAAGCTATCTGAAGACGCAGTACATGGCTTTACAGTTGGAGCCATTGCTCTCCTGATAGTCAATGCTTTCCTCATGCTGATTGGTGAGTGTAATTTTCGATTTATTTGATTTAAGACAGAGGACATACACATGAACAGACAGTTGGACAGAACAGTAGACAAACAGAACAACAATCTACCCTGCTAACCAGTAAACCAAACAGACAAAACAACAGACCAAGATTTTTTAGAAGTTTAGTACTATTTACCATTTCATACTCCCTCCATGTCTTCCTCTATCAGCTGCTTACAGGAATTTGATATTGCTGCTCCTGACCACCATCATGGAAGTGATCCTGGTCTGCTTCCTTCTCTCCACCCTCAAAACGCTGCCTTACCAACTGGAGAGTATGGAACACTTCTAATCTATCACACACCACATAACACATTGGTTTGACAGTTATACATAATGAATTTGCAACTGCCACTCTGATTCTGGAAACAAATTGTTGTCATTCTTGCAGTTGCTATGCTGGCAGTGTTCTCAATGATATGTCTGTATGGAGGGCTGGCATGCCTGGTTAACAACATATTTGCCCAGAGACTGCTCCCAATGGGCCCTCCACTTCTCAAGGTGAGGCACTTGTCTGAAGACCAGCAAGTGGTTTATCGGATGATAAAAGGTCCTCTAGTGTTTATTAAACCGTGACTTTCTTATCTTATATTTCTTCTTCTATCAGTATGAAAAGAAGGAGAATGCTCCAGTGCTGCCATGTGAGGTGGCTGACTCTCGTCTGACTAGCAGTGTCCTAAAGATTGCCAAGTTATTGGATGAGGGTGGAGTTTGTGGCATCCCCACTGACACTGTCTATGCTCTGGCTGTATCCTGTAAAAACCCACAGGCCATCGAGAAAATCTACTCCATTAAGGTAAGTTTTGCAGGGATGATGACATAGAAGCATCATGAAATTGGTGCAAACTGGTGGATAAAGTAATTACATACTGTTTGTGAGGAGTAGAGACAATTACATATTGTGTTAGATGTGTAAAACATTTTGTACCATAATAATCAATACAATCCTCTCATTACACAACTGACATTTAGTGATAAGCCAGATGACCCTTGTGTCTTTGAAACATTTTAACAAATTAAAGTGTCTATGTGACCTATTTTAGGAACGTCCAGCAGAGAAGCCGATCTGTATTTGCATCTCCAGTATAGAGCAGCTGATGGCTACTAAGCCCCCCTTCAGCCCTCTGCTCTGGGAGTTCATGAGAAATGTCTACCCCGGGGGAATAAGCTGTATAGTCAGCAAGGGAGACTGGCTCTCAAAACTGGGTATGGAGTATATTAAATTACATAAGATTTGATGTACATGGGCATTCAGAGGAAGAGTGTGTCTCAGACAAGTTCAAACAAGTACTAATCTAAAGTGGTGTACAGTTCTCTGAATATCCATGAATGATATTTGGTTTCTTAAAACATTCTATACTAAGAATTTTCTGCTGTTTGCATGTGCTTGTGTAGGTGTGGGCGCAGCTTACGATCGTGTGGGTACCAGGGACAGCATCATGATTAGAGTCCCAGACCATACTGTGAACCGACATCTGTGTGACATCACCGGTCCTCTTGCCATAACCTCGGCCAATCCTAGTGGAGAAGTGGACAGTACACATCATGATATGGTCATTAGGTGAGTTTATTATACTGTTCATGCAAAACACACAAAACAAAAAATATGTTAAATCATTATCTGTGTGAAAAATGTGTTGGTGGATGACAAAAACTCTTAAGGCAATACCCACCAGACGCTTCCCAGTTCTCCATTCCTAGTTTGAAGATCCAGTCCATCTAGTAAAACAAGCTGCTGTGCAGTGCCTTATTTTAACCTCTCAGAGCAATGGTGTCACACCATTGCATTAAATCGGCTAGCTGGTTCATAATTTGATCCATGACTAAATGTGGTTCTGTCTGTGTTTGCTGTAGCCGACTAGGACATAAGATCCAGGGTGTTCTGTGTGATGGGGAGTCCAATGAGGTGGTAGCCTCCACTGTAGTCAACTGCTTGAAGATTGATGAAGGTATGTACACTATTCAAGTTAGTTCATCCTTACTTCACAAACATAATAGGTACTCACACAACCTTAAGGGAATGCTTTGTTCAAGTCCTCTTTTCCACCTCAGGTACTATCACCATTCTGAGAGAAGGTTGTGTTCCTGCTGCCAAGGTTAACCAGATATTTGAAAGGGTAAAGAGCAGGATGCTGTGAAAATCTGCTTCATTCCTTCATTCTCTCTTTCATCTATTCCTCTAGTACCAGTCTTTGCCTGTTTCTTATTATGGTCACCAGGAGTCAGAGGCTCCAAACCACTCATCTATAAATACAAAATTAAGTATTTATTGTGTGTTTGGTTGAGCATGTATTTAATCTTTAATTGAATAAATAGGAATTTTAAATCATTTAACAAATAATGTGTCTAATAATACAAAAACAAAGATGGAAAAAAAACATTTTTCCAGCTTTTAGTTAGTCAAAGGTGTTGTAATTTATTATGTATTTAGTCAAATGTATTGGATTTTATTGTTTACTATGTGGAATATGACCAAACAGTCTGTTTGTCTTGTGGTTTCGGTGTGGATGCTGATGTTTTTTCTACTGCATGTCAACATGAGCACTTTCAAATTGTCAATTTGTGGGAAAAAGAATGATGATCAATAAACAAAAGTTAATAATAAAAAAAAGCTGTGACCCAGTAACTTTTATGCTTATACATTTGAATCCGCTAAAGGAACATGTTCATATGTACTATAATTTTTGTATGGCATATATTATTTGTTTGGCAATATGTTCTCCACAGTGTTTTGCATAGCATCCTCTGCACTTTTGTATTCACATTTAAAGATGACACAGTATGTGGGGTGACAAGTGCCATTGCACAGCCGAAAAGCATACAATGTAGACAAGCTTTGCCCACAAAGCCTGTGACGTCTCTGCCTTTTTATAATTTAAAAACATTTTTGGAACCTATATATTAGCTTCTTTTCTGTCACCCCTGTAACCTTATAATAATGTTATCATTGATCTTTTCTTTTGTCTTTTTACTTCAATATTGTCTTTATATTGTATCTGACTGTAAAAGTATATTATGTTCATATATATATATATATATATATATATATTCTTGAATGTCTGTACACTTCTTCTTGCAATAAAAAAAAGGAGAAAAGACAAAAAAAATAAAATAATAGGTTGATAAAAAGGCAGCTGTTTTATTGTGAAACCTCTCAGTTGAGAGAAGTTATACTATAGCTACAGAGCCTTTATTGTTATTGTGTTATTGTTTTAGGGTTTTTGATTAGGACGGTCTCTCTCTGTGGAGTTCGAATGCTATGTTTGAGAGAGAAGTGGCAGAACAATACAAGTTGTGCGTAGAGACCATGTCCATGTTTATTGTCCACAGAACCACATAAAGTTATCTCGATTGAATCTACAAAAAGCTCGGCTACATTGGTGACAGCGGTGGAATTGTCCGGACTAAATGGATAGCTTAGCTGGTGACACGTGCGCTGAAGATTGAGACTTTCTTCCAAGAGTGTCTGGTATACGAGAGACAGATAAGTGAATAATCAAATAATAGCAGTAGCAGTACTGAGAGGCACCACAGATGTGGCTTGGAAATGTGGATCCCCTCATGTGCAGATCGGGGAGGGGCAGAAGCCATGCACCCGGAGGGCAGAGCCGAGGTTCGAGAGTACAGACTTATTGTGATGATGACCCAAGGAGGCGCAGAGTGCGCTTCGGAACTCCTAGAGGGGCGACAAAGTCATCAAGGGACACGAGATGTAGCTGATGTTATGGCCCAAACACCAGCTTGTCCTGAAGAGAGCCCGTTTGCTGATAACACATACATGCCATAATCATGTGTTTTGTAATAGTTAATTTGTTCATGTTGGATATATGAAACACACTGTACATGTTCAGTGTGTGTGTGTGTGGGGTTTGAAAAGAAGGATGTTACTTTTGGAGGATGTATTGACAGGCCTGAAGAGAGAGAGGTTTCATGTGATGTTAACTCGTTAGTGAAGCTGCTACACTTTATGCTAAAACGTTTTATTTATCTTCCATTATCAGTGAGGGCATTCAAGTAAATCTACATTACAATAGTGTGCTGTAGTCTACCTCTGTGGGTTCTACTTTGGAGAGTCTGCCTTTCTGGGTTTTAACTCTGTAGAGTTAACATCTGTGCGTTCTATTGTAGAGTCTGCCTTTGTGGGTTCTAACTCTGTGGAGTCAACCTCTGTGGGTTCTATTGTAGAGTCTGCCTCTGTGGGTTCTCACTTGTGAGTTCAACCTCTGTAGATTCGACCTCGTTTCTCACAATGTATATTTATGATTTTCTTTTCAAGTGTAGCACTGCCTGATGGTTTTGTCATGCCCGTAATGCTCTGGTGCTAGGTGATGTGTGTTCGTAGTGGGGCATTTTTCTTGGGGGCATCCAACTCCTTGTTTGATGTGTCAGTGATATCTGGTATATTTGGGGAGTGCGTTGGTTGTCATCTTTATGCACCATAGATGGACTCTAGGCCCCGAGAGACTGGAGTTGCTGCACGTTGGTAGGCAGACGTTTCATTTGCTTCGCAAATTCAAGCTGGCATTCTTTGCAACGTTGTTTGACGTTCTCGGTGGCTGGTGCACGTAGATTTGCGTTCTCCCGCTCCATCTGGAACCAAATTCCATAATCAACAGCGGAGAGAGGCAGCTGATTGGTTTCAATGGCCCCGTCAAAGGCTATGATCTCTGTCCACCTTGAGCTGTCCACGACCACGGTGCTGATGTTTGTGACTCTTTGTAGCAGGCTCAGATAGAACGTGATGAGTTTGTGTACAAGCCTGCATGGATTTGACGCTATTCAATTAGCTTCCACAGGCTGCGGCCTAGCCTAATCTAGTAGGCCTATATGGCCGATAATTTATTTGTGAAATTCTTGATATTGATTTCGGGACAATGACACAGCTGGCTGACTATACAGTCTTCTTGTCAAAGATACTGTCAAATCATATTTACTGTTTGTTAACCATACACAATATTATTGCCTTTGAATCTTGCTAGCATAACATTACCTTTCTATTAAGGAAAGCCGGTATGGGTTTCATGAGCTGAGCGGACTAGAGATATCAGAGTTGGCTAACGTTGAAAACGTTCTATTGCAAAACGCATAAAAACATCAAAAAGCGTATTCCAGGCTAAAACCTTATGTTGATCTCATCTGACTGCAGCCACACAAAGCCCAATGATATCCACACAGTTTACATTTTGAATAAAAGTTTACATTTTCAGTTTAACTTGTCACACTCCTCACAACACAACGCATAATGTATTAGCACTGTGTAAAAAAAATGTTGGCAAATGACCATGATATAAGTGGGATAATGCCCTCCGAGGTGTCCAAAATCATCCAACAATGCCACTCCGCAGAAGCACACGCCTAACTTGACTTCAGCAATTAACATAAATTGTTATTTTGTAATTGTAATTTATCCAGAACTGTGTAGCTCTAATACATAGCTTGTGTATGTATCATTTATTTAAAGTCATGTATAGAAGGTAGGGCTCGAAAATGACCCATGCCCAGGGGCCCCCATTGCCCTAAGTCCTGCCCTGACTACATAGTTCACAATCTTTGTAATGTGTTGAAGCAATACATTTCTAACATGTTTAATGTGTTTAGACAATTGTCAATTGTCTATTTTATTCTCAGTGTATCCAGAATCATGTAGCTGTAATACATTGCTTATGTATGTATCATTGTGTTCTATTTAAGTCATGTATAGAAGGTAGGGCCCGAAAATGACTCAAGCCCCCACCACCCTAAGTCCTGCCCTGACTACATAGTTCACAATCTTTGTAATGTGTTGAAACAATACATTTCTAACATGTTTAATGTGTTTAGACAATTGTCAATTGTCTATTTTATTCTCAACGTATCCAGAATCATGTAGCTGTAATACATTGTTTGTGTATGTATCATTGTGTTCTATTTAAGTCATGTATAGAAGGTAGGGCCCGAAAATGACTCGAGCCCCCACCACCCTAAGTCCTGCCCTGACTACATAGTTCAGTCTTTGTAACGTGTTGAAGCAATATATTTCTAACATGTTTAATGTGTTAAGACAGAAAAAACACTTTACAGGGACTTTAAATGTGTCCTTTATATAGGGAAGTGTAGGGACGACTTAAGTCTTTAAAATAACTGTAAAGGGGCTGCACATTGATTTGACAGGGGCCAAGATATGGTTCTGAATTGGAATGTGATAATCAAAATTATTTTTTCGAAGAACTAGCTGCTAAAATATTCTCCACCCCCTTAGGCTGGAGACTGGATGCTCTTGGACGTCATCAGACCTTGGGATGGTCTGTCCCTCCACTGGGTATTGTGTCCTCCCTTGGATGCCCCCCCTTGGATATTCCGCCCCCCTTCCCCTGGACATCATCCGTCCCCCTTCCCCTGACATCATCAGAAATACATATCAGCTAGCAAGATTTTCAAGCCATGTCAAATTGAAATATGAAAAGGAATGGAATCTTTGAATGCAGTTTCTCCCATATCACTTTTTTGACACAGGTCAACTTTTAAATGATGTAACTTCAATTGTAATAAAGATAACTGAGTGATTTAAACAGATGCGTATTCAGGAGTTTTTAGTTTCCAAATATGTATAATTCATTTGATTCACATGACGTCACTGTAGCTTTGCGCCGCCATCTTTAGTGCCAACTCAGCCGTTAGAAATGCCTGCAATATGTTGTGCAGTTGGCTCAAAAAGTGAGCCAAAAACCACTTAAAGTGGGTCGCTGACACATTCCCTGAGAGCACGGCCATTAGCATTAAAAGGACACTTTATTTCAAGCATACCAGTTCCATGGCAATCACAGGTCACCACACCATCTGGTGATGCTCCTAGCCATGGTAGGTCCGGATTGATAATGAGCCCCGATGCTGTAATGCTAAAGTTCACATGGAGATCTCGCATGGCCTTCAGGTATGACTCCCTGGCAGTGTCTTCATTTTGCAGACCCCATCTGATCAAAACATGCAAGTCTGTCAGCAATGACATTTCGAACTTTTTTGCAGAAACAACTAGCCTTCATCATCCCAAATATACTATGACACTGTTACATCACATATAATTCCTGGAGTGTATTCATGACGGAATTGCAAGAAAAAGGCTTGATTAATATGTCTTACGTTCTAAACTGTATACCTGGTTGCTGCTGTTGAGAAGTGAGAAGACTGGGGATAGCAAACTCTCTTTATCAGCGATGAAGAGTTCTTTGTCCTGGCTGCCTCGTGAAATGCTGATGCGGTATCTCTCCCTGCTCTCTGCTCAAACCATACCCTGGACTTTCTCTGCTCTCTTGTCCTCTCCTCAACTAACAGACACTCCAAAAATAACTGAATCCTCAAAAGAGTTGTAATGGTAATTTTTACAAAAGCATGATGTGGTACAAGTGGAGCTTGACAAGTCTCACCCTTGGTGGGTGGGGAATGTGGAAGAAATTTAGATTTCCTGTGTGCTTACATTATTCACTAATCAAGAGAACTAGTCATTGGATACTAGTTAGTATGTTCTCATGTAAGCTTGCTATTAATAAGAGTAGATTGTGTCTATGTGTCAGGGTTAATAGATGTTTGAGATCAGGAGAAAGTACTGGCTAAATGGTCCTTGACTACAAGGAGAGCTCCAACTATGAACTCTGTAGTTTGAGTGGTCATGTGTTGGGAGCTGTAAATCTCTTTCTCTGAGACTGTTGTAACGTCATTTCTGCCTGACTGTCACTATCTATGTTTACATTCTTGTGCCCTATAAAAGATGGTCCTCTGTCCTTCAGAGTAGAGAGAGACTTGATTGAGACCTAAGCCTGGTGTTGTGTTGTCATTTATTGTCAGAGGTCTGGTTTTCTCTCCCAATCTGCAGATTGATAAATACTTATTAAAATCCAGAACTCAACTGAACTTAGTCACTCCGTTTATGAAGAGACGGACAAAACACTTTCTTCAACAGGAATGACAATAAACATTTTGAGAACCAAGTTCAAGATCAAGTCTTTTATTTGTCAGGAACACAGAACAACACAAGGTCAGACTGGGCACTGAAATACTTAAGACAAGACAACGCAAGCACCTGGCATAACATATAAGTACACAGAACATAATTTACATATATGCTGATCTTAAATAAGTGAAACTTCCTAAATATACAGATAGCAATAAATAATCCACTATACTAACCCTAATACTAAAACTTCCTAAATATACAGATAACAATAAATAATACACTATACTAACCCTACATGCACATAAAGCCTATTACAACCTTATAAGCTATTCTAACCTAGGTGGAGTACATTACAATAGTGCAAAATTACAGATAGTGCAACCAGCAGCTGAGAGTGACCGTGTGTAAGTAACTGAGAGGACAATTAGTGACTATGTCAATGACCATACAGGAGCCTGATGGCGAAGCACAGTGAGGTACAGTAGTGCAATGGGTCAGGTACAGTAGTGCAATGAGTGAGGTACAGTAGTGCAATGGAGTGAACCACTATTAAAGAAGTGTTTTTCATATCTTACCTGCTCCGGAGTGAGATGCAGCCCCTCAAAAATCCTTGCAGCCTCCTCCAGCAGTGCGGGCAAATCCAATTCAAGCCTGGAGCTTGAGTACAGAGTTGGAAGAGGTGGTGGCATGTCCAACTGTTCAAGCTTTGGCATGTGTCGGATAGAATGGCCTTCCACAACTGACAAAATGGCACTTTTGGGGGGAATGACCTCCTGCTTTTCACTTGTGGCGGAGCTGTTCAAAAAACTGCTTGAGCTCATCAGTGGATGGTTTAACGTGATGGTGCTCGTCTTGCTTTTTAGCTTTATCTATATTTTGAACGAAGATGTTTGACAGCTCATCATATTTTTATTGGGCTCTTCCCATGCACATGCTTTTTCTGTGCATGCCTGTCCCTCTCTGCGCTCAACAGCGGCAAGGAGTGAGAACGTTAGTGCTGCGGCGTGGGAGCAAACCTCTCCCAGCCCTGCCATACAAGTGCAGTGTGCCATGATGACAGTCCCTGCCTCTTGCACCCATCCAGCCACAGCATATCAATAGGCATCGGTACTTTTGAACGCCTTCAAGCTGTCCTCGCTGTATGGGGAGGGATTATGTACAAGGTAAATATAGATGTAATGGAAAGCCAATTGAGGCAAGCGTGGGGCAGATAATAAGGGACAAAAGAAAACTGGGGGTAACAAATAAGGATCGGAGCCTAAAATGGACACTTTTTCGACATATCGTTGTCTTTCTTCATCATTTAAATCAGCAGTGTGTGCGTCCATTTTGAGCGAGATCGGTACTAAATATGGCAGCGGTCTGTTTGGAAGTGACGTAGGTGGCATCTATGAATACCCAGAAAGTCACATTTTCACCATGTGAGGCGTCCGCAGGCTGCAACACATGTCATGCTGTGCCAGGTTGCTTTGCGTTGTCTTGTCCAAAGAATTTCAGTGCCCAGTCTGACCCTGTGTTGTTCTGTGCATCTGACAATAAAAGATTTGAAGTTGAACACCATTGATGTCTCAGTCTAGATCAGTGAAACCAATTGATGTTACCAGTTTCGCTTTACAGAGTAGGCCTATAGAAAACGAACAATGGTGTGTTGTATTCATTGTTTGATTGCATCATTTCTGAACTTGGTCTGGCATTTAACATTCTTATCACCTCCACCTAGATTAGCAACACAGAAAACAAAACCAAGTAACTTAACCTCACGGGTTAAGTTAGCAGATGCATTTAGCAGACGCTTTTATCCAAAGCGACTTCAAAGATAGAGCTTTACAAAAGAGCATAGGTCACTGATCATATCAACGAGGTAGTCCCAAACATTGCAAGCAGCCAAAACATGAAGCATACATTGTTATAAAAACAAGTGCCAAAGGGAACACCCATAAGAGCATGCAGTTATACAAGTTACAAATTAAAACAACATGAACCACAAAAAGTGCAAGACTGTACCTGTAGAAGAACAATCAACAGTAAAATATTTCACAGCGAGTACAAGAGTTAACTTTGTTATAACTAACCTACAAGAGCAACAAGTCACTCAAAAAGAGTAATTGTGATCCTGGAGGAAACTAACATCAGGTCAAGCCAAGCATTCCTAAGTGCCGTTGTACTCCCAGAACAAGTGCGTCTTGAGCCTTTTCTTGAAGGTGGGGAGACAGTCAGTGTCCCTGATGGAGGTGTGGAGCTGGTTCCACCATTGGAGGCCAGACAGGAAAAGAGCTTGTGTTGGGACTGGGCGGTCTTGAGCGGTGGGACCACCAGGCGGTTGTCTGAAGAAGACCGTATGTGACGGGTGGGGGTGTAAGGGTGCAGGAGAGACTTGATGTAGATGTAATTGACAAAACTTGTCAAGACGCACTGCTTAGTTTAGGCCTTATTTTATGTCAATTAACCAAATGGCTTTTGAAAACAATGAAAGCAAAATTTTTTCATTTTATTTTATTTAACTTTATCATATAAATTAATACATTCTTTGAAATGAAGTACTGTATTTTTCGAAAAAATAAGTTAAACATGCAAATTGATTAAGGCATATTGTGAGAAAAAAAGTCTGCACTTGTGGGACACACGGACGGAACAAAAGTAGCCTAGTCCTACCAGACTCTCGTACATTTCATTTGTACAGAGAGTCTGGGCTCACTCCATTGACAATCGTTAACTTCCTTGAAGGCGGGTACTCTGTTGAAGTTCTGCCCAGAGCCACTCTGGATCTGCCATAACCAATTGCTAGAGTTCACCCTATCCAACTCCTTCACCACTAACGGAGCTAGCTGGAAGATAAAACTTTTCCCGAACCCTGTGTGGAGGAGGGCCACAATATCATGACCACCAAGAAAACTCAGCAAAGACTTTTCTCGCTCCGGCTTTAACTTCTGGATATGTGTTCAAAATTATGTTCTTATTCGTCATTATTTAATATCCCTTTCACCCACACCTATCATGTGACTTGTTCTTTATATGACACTAAATGTTTTTTACTTTGCATTATCAGCAAGGTGTGTCAGCATTGGAGTGGAAAATAATTTACTTCCTGAGAGTAAATGGTATGATGATGAAAAGTCCCATGATGTACATTGTTTATATAGTTGTGTAATGTGGATGAATGGAATATATACTGCTAATCTATGCTGCTATTGTATATGTTCTATGTGTCTGTTTAAAGAACAATCCATACCTCCGATTTACTAAATGTGTAATGACAATGCTGACCATGCTGAATATTCCAAATGTAATCAACGCTTCAATAAGAACTGTGGCGATGAACTTATGCACCAGGATGTTTCTAAGTCTGTGAAGGTTGTACCATATACTGTCAAATGTACCTTTTGGTGTGAGGAGGAATGCAATAAATCAGCATGCTGTCAGGGGAGGCTAAATGGTAACACAATGGGCCTCACAACTCTTGAAAGTAAAAGTGTCATTATTACAAGACATGGCGGTGGAGGATGTAACCCTTTGCTCTCGGACGTCATCAGACCTTGGGATGGTCTGTCCCTCCACTGGGTATTGTGTCCACCCTTGGATGCCCTCCCCCCTCTTGGATATTCCGCCCCCCTTCCCCTGGACATCATCCTCCCCCTTCCCCTGGACATCATCCTCCCCCTTCCCCTGGACATCATCCTCCCCCCTTCCCCTGACATCATCAGAAATCAACATATAATATACTAAACCTCTTAAATATATCATATGTTAGCTTATCATAGGTGTAACCTATGACCTGAGTACTTATATGTCATGCTGTGCCAGGCTGCCTTGCGTTGTCTTGTCCAAAGAATTTCATTGCCCAGTCTGACCCTGTGTTGTTCTGAGCATCTGACAGTAAAATACTTTAGCTTGAAGACCATTGATGTCTTAGTGTAGATCAGTGATACCAGTCGATGTTACCAGTTTTGCTTCACAAGGTAGAGAAAACGAACAATGGTGTGTTGTATTCGTTGTTTGATTGCATCATTTCTTGTCAATAAACAACAAATAACTTGGTCTGGCATTTAACCTTCTTATCATCTCCACCTAGATTAGCAACACTTGACAGTTAACGAAACCAAGTAACTTAACCTTACGGGAAAACACTGATCTGATTGACAGTGAATGTGAATGACACAATCCAGAGCTTTAAACAATGCTGGTAATGAAAACTGAAAATAGTTGACGAGAACAAGTGACAATACACAAAAAGGGGGTGGGGTCCCTTGACGGGAATAGGATGGATTGACAGCACATGCAGTCATACAGTAGAATGTTGGAAATACAAAGACACTATATTTAAAGCAATCTCCGAGTGCTGCAAAGCATATAGTAATACAAATGAAAAAGAATCAAAGTTTAATAATTAACATTTAAAAAAAGATAATCAATAAATAACTAAAAGCAAAACCTATAAAACACATTTAGTGAAAAGCTTTTTTTTAAAGATATGCTTTTCGGTTTCCTTCTTGTCTGAGGCGCCCTAAGATGGTCAGGGAGGGCGTTCCACAGCCTATGCGCAGCAGACGCAAAGGCCCTATCACCCAAGCTGCATAGCTTGGTTGTAGGGGCTTTAAGGGTGTGTAGGGTTGCAGATCGGAGGGTGCGTGAGGAGATCTGGGGGGTGAGGAGTTCCTGTAGGTAAATCGGGGCATGTCCGTGAAGGCACTGGTGGGAGAGGAGGGAGAATCTTATATTAGATTCTGAATGGGACAGGGAGCCAGTAAAGAATTTTCAGGATGGGGGTGATATGATTGTATTTGCGCACCCTCATCAGGATCTTGGCAGCGCTGTTTTGAATGTATTGCAGTCTCTGGATGCTCTTGCCAGAGATCCCGATGAGGAGTTCATTACAATAGTTCAGCCTGGAGGAGACAAAGGCGTGGACAAGCTTCTCTGCATCTGCTAGGGTGAGTGTTGGATGGAGTTTGCCGATGTTCTTGAGGTGGTAGAATGATGTTTTACAAAGGTGTTCGATGTCTGTGTCAAAGGTGAGCTAAGGGTCCATTTTAACACCCAAATTGGTGACAGAAGCAGAAAGGGGGATGTTTTGGCCAGAGAAGGTGATACTCTTGATGGTGGAAAGGCAGAACTGATGTTGTGTGCCAACTAAGATGGCTTCTGTTTTGGAACTATTCAATTGAAGAAAGTTGAGCTTCATCCATGCCTCTATCTCCTCCAGGCAGGTGGTCAGTGTGGATGTTGGCAGGGGAGCAGAAGAAGTGGGGGTTGTCCTGAGGTAAAGCTGTGTGTCATCAGCGTAACAATGGAATGATATACCGTGCCCTGAGGTTACAGAGCCCTGAAGGACATCGCATGTGACGTTGTTGTCGGTTCTGCCGGTGAGGTATGAGATAAACCAGTTGTCAACATTTTCTGAGTCCAATGGTGTATTGCAGGCGGTGGAGGAGGATGTTGTGATCTACTGTATCAAAAGCAGCTGTTAGGTCCAGGAAGATGAGTAAAGATTGGGAACCAGTTTCTACTGCCATCAGGAGGTCGTTGGTGACCTTGACCAAGGCTGTTTCAGTGCTATGGCCAGGGCGGAAACCAAACTGAAACTTTTCAAACAGGTTATTTTGGTTGAGGTGATCATGGAGTTGTGCTGCAACAGTTTTTTCCAAAACCTTTGATAGGATAGGAAGATTGGAAATGGGTCTGTAGTTGGAGAGAACTTCTGGATCCAGAGTGTTTATTTTTGTAGAGTTCTGATGACAGCAGTTTTTAATGCAGATGGGATATGGTCGACCAGGAGGGAGTGGTTTATGATCTTGGTGATGAATGGAGAGACGGCAGAGATGTTGGCCTTTAGCAGGGCTGAAGGGAAAGGTTCCAGGGCACAGGTGGCTGGCTTCATTTTTTTTATGACGTCCTCCACTTCCTGTGTGGTATCAGAAAAAGAGCAGAAGGGCTGGCCAATCTCAAGTGGTGGGTCGGCAATTGGGAGGGGCAGGACAGCAGTGGCAGAGAGGTGTGAGAGTACCAGGGTGCTGAGGGCTTGAATGAGACTGACCTAGACGTTAAGGGGGCATGGAGGTCCGGAAGACTGCTCAGGGGCTGATTGTAAAAATCCACGGAGTGAGCAACAGAAAGTCAGTAGAGCCAGCGGAGAGAAGTTGAAGGTTGGCAGGCGGAACTGAAAGTTGAAGGTCCAGGGCATCCGCATCGATGTTTTCCAGCTTTCTGAAGTAGATCTGTAGCTTTGGTTTGGTGTGGGAGGAAGGAAAGGGCAGCCCTATTGACACAACCTTAGATCGGCCGGTAGATAAGGAGAACAGTCATGGGAAAGGGGGGATTACTTTTAAATGCCAGACACTTGCAGGAAGATGTTGCAGGCAGCGAGGTGGGGGACAACTCCAGGTCCTGTCGGTGGATGACAGATAAGGCCACCACCGCCACCACCGCAGCCAGTGCTGCAAGCTGCCTTAAGTAACTGTAGCCGGGGGGGCAGGCTTCATTTAGGGCCTAGTAAACGTCTTGCTGGTGCCAAGTTTCAGTCAGACACATGAAGTCAAGTCCTTTCTCTCTGATGTGTTTTTCCATCAGTGTGGATCTATTGTTGATGGATCGAGTGTTGAAAAGTTCAAATTTGTCCCATGATTGTGGGGTGAATCTTTGTACAGGTCGCAAGACATTAAAGTCCACCCCGCAGAGACTAGAATCCACTCCACGAAAGTGTATCCAGCCAAGAGTGCGGTAATCCCAATCTGGAGTGCAGATGTCTCGCGATATTTCCAGGGTTGATGGTAGCTGGAGCGACGGTATCCTGATGACGCGTCAGACATGCGACGGATGACCAGAGAGAAGGGATGTTTGTAGCAGAGCAGCTTGGTTGATTTTGGAAGATTTTCAACCGGATCCTCTAGGAATGTAACGAGGGCGTCGAAAAAGTCAAAGTTCTTTAATTATGGAGATGTTTAAATCCAGGTGTGGTTGCGGGATTAAGTCGTTGCATTTCTGAATCTACTTACACTCTAACTACATATTATTCTATACCCATCCTTTTCTATTAAACATATATTAATAGCAATGTGTCTTTTTCTATATATCTTTATCCTACTGCAACAGCAATCCATGCCATCTGCTTTTAAGAAGATTTACATACTTAGCAATTATTTTGTATTAAATTCCACAGTAGATGCCTTTTATTCTAATACGTTATAGCTGCTAGTGTCTAATATTTTTTCATCGTATTTTATAATAATGCACATGGTTTTTCCTGAGTGCATTTTCCCCTCTTCTGGATCATAAAGGGAATAAATAATTAATTGTGTGATATTACTATCCCCTGAGCAGTCAAGAAAATATGGAAACTAGTTACTCATTAGAATTTCAGTAATATAGTAAATATATTCACTAATATAGTAACTATATCCAGTAATATAGTGAAAGTCCCTTTCTCATAACCTCTATTGGGTGAATCCCAGATTACCCAAATTCACCCTACAAGGAAGTACATTAAGAATTAAAACCCAAGGTCACTACTGCTCACTTATTCAGGAAAAGCCTGACGGTTCATGTTGTACACAACAGTACTGTGGTGTACAAGTGTAGGAATGTGTGTGTATACTGAATCAATAACTCTCAAAAGTCCCCGTTCATTCAACATGTACTTTTGAGTTAATTGTTACTAGGTAAAAGACACTCGATGATGGAAACTTGTAAAAGATGTGGGAATTTTTAGATTATCAGGGTGAATAGTTCACTTTAACCCTGTAAAACCCTGTGTTGTAAAATTACATAACTTTTAGCTCTTTTATTGCTAATTCCTTTTTCTTTTTAAGACCACATTTATCCAATAGCATTGCAAAGCAAATGGGACCCATTGGCTATGTAAATGTGGTCTTCAGCAAAAAATCTCATTTGCAAATGTGTTTTTTGGAGAGCTAAAAGTGAGGTCGTAATTTTTAACCGGGTCTTACAGAAGACAACCTTTCAAAGAATTGAAAAAAAAGAGAAAAAAGCACTTCTCATCCACTTCACACAATATAGTGGCACAGACAAACACACACAGAGACATCCACACACAGTGTGCAGGATGCTGCTGGTGTCCTGGAGGCATGACGAGACATCAGCACACAGTCTGAGAATGTGAGAATGTAGGGGCTGGTGGGTCTCAGTTTGACAGTGAACTAACTAGACACATGAGACTATTTGCACACACATACATACACACGCACACACACACACACACAATATTATTTCAGAAAAGAACAGACTATTATACTGTTAGCTAAAATGTCAGAACTCTAAAGTAATTACAGAACGATTTATTTGTAATCAATTTATGGAAGTCACATCGAGAAAATGCATTAATCTATACTTGTTAAAACTTCGGTCAAAGATCTGGTAAAGAATGTCCTTTCATATCTGTTAAAATGAAAGAACTGGAGGCAAGGGCCAAAATTGTAAGGATTAAGAATGCAATGCAATGACTTTGGATATAGGCCTATCAGATATCATGATGCAGAATTCAATAAACTACTAGTTAGACAAGTTAACATATGCGTGACCACTTCTTTAATGAGTAACCAGCGATGATGCATACTGGAAACTGGACTCCTAATGATACGGCTGCTGCCATCTTGTGCTGGTGATGTCATTTGGACCCAGAGTCTGCGCAGTAGTAATCAGGTGGTGGAAACGCGGCGGTTTCTTAATCTCTTCATCCCTTTTATGTATTGTCATTGAAGGTAACTTGCAAATATTTGACTTGCATAGCCTACATCTTTATTATATATTGCCCAACTGTCAAGAAAGTCATAACTGACTTAATACCCTGTTTTGATCATGTCATCCAGGGGGCTTGAGTAAGGGATAATGCCTAACGAGGTGTACATAATCTGATAATGGACGATGCTGAGGCGTAAACCATACGCTTATCAGGGGCGTAGCCATGGGTAGGTCTGGGTAGGCACAAGCTTACCCAAGATGCCTCTCCGCATTTTTCTAGACGCACCCCCCAAAAAAATTCTGGCTACGCCCCTGACGCTGATACAAAAGCTTTCTGTCTTAGTTTGTGCAAAGAAACAAGGATGTTGGAACTCATGACAAGGAAATGGTTCTTACCAGAATTCACATTTAGGGCTGTGATTATTGACTAGCATGCCGAGGGCAGGACTACGGCTGGTGGAGGCCCCTGGGCTGAGTAATTTTCGGGCCCTTCCTTCTATACATGACTTTAAATAGAACAAAATGATTCATCAGAGAAGAGGAACCTCCTATGATCACAGAGATAGGAGGTGAAAGGAGCAGGAAACTAAACATTGAATAAGCTTATTTTAGATGCTGCGGTATCTATTGTAGGTTTTCCATTTATTATCCGAAGGTTTGTGTCAGTAAGCATTTCGAGATATTTCTCATAGAATTTGGGATAATTGGGCCTCATTCTCAAACATTTTCTGAAGTTTCTTCTGAAATGTTTCTTAAGGTCTTCGGAAAAACAACGTAAGAAAAAGACATTCGCCAAATTTATGAACACTTGAAAATGTCTTCCTACGCAGCAGAAGTTTTCTGAGCTGTGCTCCCCGGGAAGAGTTTTCTTAAGTTGAAAGTGTGTCCTCGTGCTCCTGAATTTGCATACATACACACCCCAACAGCTTCTTATAAGGGCAAGCAACAGCAGTAACGTGTGCAGTCAGAATCGATACAATTAGGAAAGTAACAGGAACGCAAGTTATGTCCAAGCGAAAAGCAACCGGTGCACAGGTGCATCGGTGCAACATCATAGTAGTAAGATGAGCAGTGGAATTGTTTTCCACTGGATCTAACAGTGTGCAGACTAAGCAAGGTTAATTATTATAATTATTTAAATCCGAGGATGTCTGTTTCGGCAAGCGGTTTTATCATTTAACCAATGAATTCTTGATATCCAAAATTCAAATTCTTGATATCCAAAATTCAAATGCTTGATATCAAAAATCCAATTCTAAGCTTTTTTTGAAAGTATGTCTAGCCGTTTTATAATTTAACAACAATTTTTCAGGTCCGTCGTAGCCTACTCCAACAATGTGTAATGAATAAAACATCTGTGTTTCAATTTCATCCAATATTGGCTAGCTATAAACTGACCAACCACTAAGATAGGCCTACCACGTTTTGATCACGTCAACGATGGGTATTGTGCTATGAAAATTTGTATTGGACTCGGTATGAAAGATTTCAGTATGAAAAAATCGTATCTGAGTATTTTGCATTTTCGTTTGTCAGTCTGCATAGTGTAAATCACTTGTAGGCTAACTTAAGCGTGACAACGTTTTGGGGGACCTTTTGGGGGGACTTTTAAATATATTTTAAACTCACAAACTCCTCAAGTAGGCCTATGTGAATATGCCAGTAAACTGACAGGTAGTACATTTAAGTAGACAAGCATTTCCTCAATTTGTAGTGCACTGTGAAGGATCACCGTAAAGAACCCTCATGGCGTTTCATGCAATCTTGTGTGACTGAACCAGGGGCGCCGTATAAGGGTGAAAAGTTAGGACAATTCCAAGGGCCCCTGACTGACAGGGGCCCCGAAAATCTGAAAAACTAAAATATATATTTATTTATTTTTCATGCGGCCCAAAATTCATGGCGGCGCCACTAATCTGAAGCATTCCTTAATAAAAGAGGAATCAATATTGGTTTATATTGATGACTGATTATTGCATTGAAGAAATAAGTTTGCAATCATGGCCATGGAATCATTAAGTTGTCGGTTTTTTGTTGTTTTTTGTTAATAGTAACAGAGGAAAGCTTGGATCTAGATAGATCTCTCTCAACTGGCAGGTTTACTTTTGGCATGATACAAGTTTTGTTCTCTAGTAGAATGATTTGCTGGACCTGATGTTCGTTTCCTGTAGGATCCCAAATTACTCTTATTGAGAGACTTGTTGCTCTTGTTGGTTAGTTGTAACTGATTTAACTTCTTGTACTCGCTGTGAATTGTATTATATTATTGTTTGTTTTTACTACAGGTACTCTCTTGCACTTTTGAGGCTCGTGTTGTTTAATTTGTAACTACATACATTTGTTTAACTACATGCTCTTATGGTTCTTCCCATTGGCACTTATTTGCTTTTCACAATGTACAGTGTTTCCCCACGGTTTTCAGCTTTGCGGGGGCGGGGCGCCCTTAATATAATGGTAGGGAAAACACTGATGTATGCTTTATGTTTGGCTACTTGCAATGTTTTGGGGCTATCTCGTTGTTAGGATCAGTGACATAAGCACTTTTGTAAAGCTCTCTCTTGGAAGTCGCTTTGGATAAAAGCGTCTGCTAAATGAATAATTGTAAATGTGGTATCTGTGGCAGCGGGTGAACTCTGATATGAAAGCATTGTCTTCTTAGGTCACGCAAAGAAACTGCAAATGTTTATTCTTCGACATCTGCAAACGCCTTTGTAAGCAGAGATTTGATAAAACGCTTGTAAACCGAGACCGTAGGTCAAACACATTGTTTTAACAAATGGAGGTGACAAAGCGTTATCTATAAGAAACAATGATATAGTCGGGAACTCTCCACAAGGAAATGGTTCTTACTAGAATTCCCATTTAGGACTGTGATTATTTACTGGAAACGGTAACGGAAACGGTAGTCTACTATTTCACTGAAGCATTAGCATCATGACATTAGCCTCTGTTGCTTGGGCAACACATACTACAGTGGTCATGATGCATCTGTTTTCAATCGTTAAAATAAACATTCCTCACAAATACGTTTTTGTTGTAGGATTTATTTTGACATTAATAAACGATTTGTTGGTGAAATGACCATTACCTGTGGTTTCAAATCAGTGTGGCGGCTCACTGCAACGCTGTAGCCTACCCGAGACACTAATGAGTAGCTAACAAAAACATCTCTTTAGAGATGTTTAGAAAGTCAAACGGCGACGGAACATGTTTGGCTTTCCCCTTACTCAAAAGTTTTTCAATAGGTGAAAGTATCTGACTACTAACCTGAACTTCATTGCCACAGCCTAAACTTTGTCAATGTCAAAACTTTGTCTGTTCATGAAAATAATTAATGTCAGCCTGCTTCAGCCTTGCTTAGCTGTAGGATATACATTTTACTGGGTCTTGCTGCGCTGCTTGATTTATTGAAATTATTATGAAATGTTATGTTTTACTAGCCATTTGCCTTCTTAAGCAAATCACAGTATTTCCCACCCCTCATGGTGTAACTGAGACGACCGTAAATAGCCTAATTCATCTTTCAAGTAATAAGCCCCCGTTGAAGTGTTGAGCAGGAAATTAGCTGGTCTGTAGAGATCTTGGGTTGGTGGTTTTACTGATGCAGAATTCGCTCAAATAAAATCGATAGACGTAACGAGTGGCACATAACGTGAAGTAGGCCTAACATTGCATTTTATTTTGTTTGAGTTTTAATAACTTGTCCAGTGCATCGGGGCAAGTAGCACTAGCCTAAATTGATCTTCCAGACTTGCCGTTAAAAAAAAATGTACTCTTCCCGGACAAGCCTTAGCTACATGGCTAGACTGTTGATCCAGATCAGAATCCATCATATCTTGGACACTCAAAATCAGCGAATCTTGCAGCCAAATCAAGTAGCCTATATTTATAGGCCTTTATATGGCTACAAACTTCTGCTCGGTTTCTAGCTGGCTACTTGTTACCAAGTTACAACTTTGTTGCAGGGGCATTCTTTGTCTACATTGCGAGCTAACAGTGTCCGGTAATTATGTCGCTTTAAATAATGATGTTAAACCGAGACCACTAAGCCCTCAAAGAAAATGTAAGGTCAAAGAAACAAAAGAAAGGTTTGAGGTTACTCTGAAAATTATTAATAAAATAGGCTTCTAATATTAAACTGCTAAATCCTTCTCTAACTAGGCTCCTCTATGACGCATAATGAAACTTAACGTTTTTTAAGTAATCAATAAGCCTACGCTTGCCCTCATTACTCAAATGATGCCGTTCAGGGCGTTCAAATTACATAATAGGGCGATGATAGGAGGATAATAGGACATAATAGGGCAACCAACAAGTTGTTTATATCTGATTACAATTTAATAAGTTATCTAGCGCTGCATCTTCATGAGCTACATTTGGCCTCCTTCTCTTCCAACCAACCAGTATCACCTCTCCTCCATCTGAGTGATGCATGTCATTTTTACAAACTTATTATCAAGGGAACACAATGGTCAGAACTGTAGTCATACACTTAAATGCTTTTTGAAATATGTAAACACCAGGAGTGTATGGAAAGCTGGGGCAGCCACAAGCACACCCTCACAATTTCCCCAGAAATGGTATGCTCTCTAGTTTTAGTTGCTGCGGTATCTATTGTTGTTTTTTAATTTCAAGGAAATTAGCCGAAGGTTTGTGTCGGTAAGCATTTCAAGATATAGCTAATAGAATTTGGGATAATTGTTTTCGGGTGACTTTTTGTAAAAAAAAAAAAAAATCTGGAATTTACATTTAGTCTTTTAGCAGACGCTCTTATCCAGAGCGACTTACAGTAAGTACAGGGACATTCCCCCCGAGGCAAGTAGGGTGAAGTGCCTTGCCCAAGGACACAATGTCATTGACAGAGCAGGGAATTGATCCAGCCACTTTCTGGTTACTAGCCCGACTCCCTCACCGCTCAGCCATCTGACTTTTATAACCCATTTTTATATTGTCAAATAACTCATTAAAAACAAACTGATGGCCTATGTATGCTACTTATCCAAGCGCCTAAAACATCGAATGTATTCATATCTCCAATATGAAAGCTTTACTATAACTTAATCTCTTCATACCTTTTATGTATGAAGGTAACTTGTATTTGAAGTATTTGAATAGCCTACAGCCTTATTAAATATTGCACAACTGTCAATTAAGTCATAACTGACTTGATATCCTGTTTTGATCACATCATCGAAGGGTCTTGTGCTATAAGTAAGGGATAACGCCCAACGAGGTGTACATAATCTGATAATGGATGATGCTGAGGTGTGAACCGTTTGCTGATACAAAAGCTTTCTGTCTTTTTGTTTGTGCAAAGAAACAAGGATGTTGTCAGGAACTCACGACAAGGAAGTGATTCTTACCAGAATTCACATCTAGGGCTGTGATTGACATGTCAAAGGCAGGACTTAGGCCGGAGGGGGCCCCTGGGCTTGAGTAATTTTCGTGCCCTACCTTCTATACATGACTTAAAACAAAACAAAATAAAACAAAATGATTCATCAGATAAGAGGGACCTCCTATGATCACAGAGATAGGAAGTGAAAGGAGCAGGAAACTAAACATTGAATACGCTTATTTTAGATGCTGCAGTATCTATTGTAGGTTTTTCATTTCAAGGAAATTATCCAAAGGTTTGTGTCAGTAAGCATTTCGAGATTTTGCTCATAAAATTTGGGATAATTGTTTTCGGGTGACTTTTGAAAATATGTGACATGGTTTTTACTCAGCACCCATCTATACCCTGTTATGTCAAGGCTTCATTTATAATTTGAGATTTTTATTTAGCATTTGAGAATTTCATTTTTTCAATTACAGAATTTTGACAGGAATAATTTTCCATAAAATACACAAGATCCAACAAACCAGTGACAGTGACAAGTCAGTGACATGACTGGGCAAGATCATCTTTTGTACAATTATTCTTTGAGTAATCCTTAAACCACCTAGAAACTGTGAGGTCTACCTTCAATGCTCTGATCTGATAATGTGAATTCTCAGATAATTACTTGTCTTCCTCTAGAATACAATTAAGGCTTTGGGCTGCACTTTAAATGAAAGCAAGCTTCCTTCTTTCTTTGCTTTGGGGTCGCAAGACGACCCAAAATCGCAGAGCAAAGTAGGCAAGCGGCAGCCAACGGAGCAATCTCAACAGGGAAGTTGTGTGTGAGTACTTGAGACTTGTGTGTGAGAGCTTGAAGATTAGCCAGGAAGCTGCATTCTGGACAATCTGCCTATCTATGTATCTATCTATGTAACTACATGGAAATGTTTCTGTAATGACAATGTTGTTACATTAGGTACATTGAAGTTAATGTAAAGTGTTGCCAAGTTTTGTTAGATTCTCATAACTCTCATAACTTAATGTGACTTATAGTGCGATAACTGGCTTTTAACATGAATAACAGGTGTTTTATGTAATATTTGTTTTATAATGCTAGTAAGTGGTGCATAGAACGTCATATTTTTATCATGATATTTCATCAAAATTTATTATTGTTAAAAACCTTACATCTGCATAGAATGCATTTTTTGTTCAATGCATTTTACACCACCACTTAATATTTAGTTTTCATTTTTGCAGTTCTCTAAATACTAAATAGAAAATAACAGATTTTCAGTTGTGCTAATAACGTCATCGTTTTTTAACTTACCCTACAGTACATACAGTATTTCTTATTTTTTGTAACATATTACATTACTGCCTGAATTCCTTGTTCTATAGAAACGACAAAAACTAGAGATAATATCTACTGAATGGTCTGCAGTTATGCTTATGCTTTGCACAGTTATCCCTGTGTTGTCTCTCTGTCATTCTCTCTTTCTCCCTTCCCACATACACACAAATCAGGATTTCCATTAAGAGACCACACACTGACTGTTTTAATACAACATAACAGTTATGATCAAGCAACGGAGAGGTGCGCAAGACTTCCAGGGACTGGAATCTTGTCAGGTTAGGAGGGCAGAGAGGAGTCTGATGAGGACGCTGAGCTGAAATCTGCTCCCAGGTCAGTCAGTCTGCCTGAAGATGCAAGGTCCTCTTCAAAAGCTGTATTAATATGACCTTGCTTGTGTCTTCTCTGGACATTCTCGAAGATTTGAAGCACCTGGTTGAAAGAGGGTCTCGGTTAAATGATGGTTAATTTATCCTGACTTTGTCGTCGAATAAGAATAAACACATTGATGTGTTCCCATTTGATGGATCTGATCACATTCTACCTTAGATTTGGGAATGAGTCCCACTCTGAAGAAACCGATGTGACCGCTCTCGATCTTGGTGCAGTCTACCACCGTGGAGGCAATATTTTCTGGGGATGGACCATCACACAACACCCCATCCAACTTCACAGCAACACACACACACACACACACACACACACACACAAATGTAGACATGTATACATGCATACACACACACACGCGCGCAAACAAACTCCATTAAGCTTCACATAAAACTGTTCATGGCTACTTATTTGTAAAAAATACACCATTCTAATCTAAATTTACATTACATTTGCTGACAAATGTAAATACAAAAATGTATGCATTTAGCAGACGCTTTTATCCAAAGCGACTTCCAAGAGAGAGCTTAACAAAAGTGCATAGGTCACTGATCATAACAACGAGATAGCCCCAAACATTGCGGGTAGCCAAAACATGAAGCGTACATTGTGAAAACCAAATAGTTCCAAAGGGAAGAACCATAAGAGCATGTAGATAAACAAGTTACAACTAAACAACATGATCCTCAAAAGTGCAAGGGTGTATAAATGTAGTCATAGAAGTCAGGCTCAGTGTTTATAGAGTGGCTTTAATGGCTTTTACAGCAATGTATGTACCATCACCTTGTCTCCTAGCTTGGCATAGACTTGGTTGTGGTGGGTGGTATCTGCTTCTCCTGTCGGGTTTGCTGAGGTCACAGCAATAGGCCCGACCTACCAAAAAGAAAACAAGATGGTGATTCCATTACATAAAAGGTTTGGGATTAGTCTTATGTGTGAGGAATTTGCTAAATAATCTTGCATCCGAGTACTTTTCATGATCACAAAGAGAGATTACCAGGCTCATAAGATGTGTGGCCACTGCACAGTCTGGGTTTCTGATGGCGATGCTCTGAGGGGTGCCAATGTGTTTGGCTGCCTCACCCAAGCCAAAGTTATCCATCCACTGGCCTGAACAAGTGAGAATCTGAAGATTTTACAATGAATGACCCAATACATAATTCACATTCATGCACAAAGGCATGTGAACTCTGGACCTACCCCTGGGGATGACTAAGCTGATGGAGGATGGCCAAGCAGCCTGCATAAAGTCCCAGAGTAGAGGACTCAGGAGGTGTCTGACAGGCTCCAGCTGTTGGATGGAGGATACCCACATTGACATGGGACGATCCTGGGCCTGCTTCTTCACTCTACCCACACAAACGCACGGGACAAAGAGAGATCATTTCGGAATTGATTTAGCATGTTTCAGTTTCTTAGGCCGTTGTTCTGTTTAATTTTCATACTTGAAACCTAACGTGAAAACAGAACTTACCTGAAAGCTTTCTGCACAGCTTCGGGCCTGTTGCAGGCTGCCACTAACACATAGACAGTGTCTGTTGGCATCCCACAAATTCCTCCGTTCATCATGATTTCTGGGTCAGAGAGATACATACCAATCATTTAATTAAACTACATCCAGTCATGATTGAAATAGATGTACAGGTATGCATACAATTTGAATGATGTCTGGAAGTATATATCAATATACGTAGATGGATACATGTATTCATTTTTGGAAAGGATTTTTGTGTACAGACAGACATTCAGGTACACCATTACACAAAATAATACAGACATCATACTGTGCTATAGTGCAAATTGGCATTGTGTTATTAAAGCTAAAGGGCTTTAGAAATGGAAGAGTTCTTAGAAATATTTGTGGTCTTGGTTATGTTTATGGGTAAGTATATGGAAAGGTCTTAGAATTGGATGGGGTAAGAGAGGTCCAGTACTATTTGAGTTTGTTTCTGAAGGACTCTGACAACATCATACAAAGATTGTTGCTGCTTGCCTACGATTTTCATGCACTCTGTAAAACATTTTTGCAGACAATCTTTGCATTATGGTACCAGCAGTAGCTAAGATTGATTGCTCTTAATATAAGTTGTATATGGACGTGGATACATTGACTGACAGCTGCTAGTGCAATATATTCTCACCAGCGATCTGCAGCACAGATAAGGCCTTCCTGGCGGGGACATGAGGACAGATGTGCCTGGCTCCTCCCACCCCTCGGAGCTTCATGATTGGCTCTCCTAAAGGTATCTGGGGGCTCTGGAAGGTGCTGTTGAAGATGTGAGCCAGGAAGCAATAGAAACTCACCAGGCCAAAGATGATGGTGACCCCAATGTCGTAGCCATAGGGGAGAACGCCCAGTGCATCCAACAGAAAGCTAATCAAGATAAGCTGAAAGGTGAGGGCGTAGGCAAACCAGGCCACATTTAGGAATAAGGTCGCCACAATCACCAGACAGTTAAACAGAACAAAGCCGATAATTCCGACCGCTAAGTTCAACCCCCGTGTGTCCCCATACAGGCCACCGTAACGAGTCAGTCCCCAGATGCTCCACATCACTCCATACAGGATGAAGGCAGTGCTCTCTAATGTCTTCCCTCGTGAGAAAGCCATAGAGCCACAAAGCAGCTGCATCAGGCCTCCTGCCACCACCACCCAGGGCAGGACCAGTACAGACAAGGGCCCTGCAACACCAACACTGGTTGTGATTGCAAAGGATGCAAGGACGCTGCAACCGTGGCCCAGAACCTCGGCATCTGCATACTTGGAGGTGCCCAAGTATGGTGCATGGAGATGCTTGTCGTGGGGCTTGAGGGTGAGGCTGCTAACTCTCATCACCAGGGACTGGAATAACCCCTCCCCCGTGGGAATTTTACGCGTGGGGGAGCCATGATTGTGTAGGCTGATGAATAGCATGATGGTGGAAACTACAAATATGGCACCCTGCACACCCTGTGTGCCCCTGTAGTGGAAGCCTTGTGAGTGGGTAGCAATGGATATGCAGTAGGCCACAAAGAAGAGCTGGTAGAGCCCCACGGCCAGACTCATCTGGCAGCTGAACACAGCCAATATAAAAAATAGCACAGAAAAGACGATGGGGAAGGGGATGGACGAGGAAGGTTGGATGGAGAAGGCTGTGAGTAGAGCAGTATACCCCTCTGCAAACTTCAGAATAGCAGTAAAACCAAAGAAGGTAGCGGTGAGTGGGTCCTTGGTCCGGTATGACAGGATGCACACCCCTGTCTGGAACACCCCTGCGGTCCACAGCCAAGGGACGTGACCTGAGAACAGTTGGGGTACTACGCCTAATAGAGGGCAGGCTAACACACTGGCAGACAGCAGGTTCATTACCAGGCCTACTGAGATCACATCATTGTGTGCCGGGGTAAGAGAACTCGGACGGAACCCTGACTTATTTTTAAGTCCGGTGCCAGGGAGCTCAACCTTACAACAAGTGATGTTGGACAACAAACGCCCAATGCCAAAGTATAGGCCCACCAGACAGACAAGGAGGTAGTTGGAAGCTGTGGCACCCTGGCCAAAGTGAGCGTCTGACAGGCCTGCAATCTGGTGAGCACAAGCCATGCTGATACTTAGGGAGATGGTAAAGAGGAAAACATTCTTTTGGAGGATGGCCACAATGCCCAGGATAAGGAGAGCCAGGGTGAAGGCTGCAAGGCCTGGGATAAGGGCATAGCGGAGCGCCTCATCCATTTCCTGCAGGAACCCCTCCCCTGACAGGATGTAGATCAGGCCAGAGCCAAACCACAGGGCCGACACAGTCAGACACAGATTAGAGAACAGCTGGGACTGGGACAGGCTGCGGCACACTCCTTAGAAACAGGGGTAAGAGGGACCAGAGACAGAGAGTAATAGTGAGAGGGGACAGAGAGTGAGATAAAGTGAGAAAAAGGGGCAAGGAATGAAAGCGTGATAGGGATGGAAAGAGAGAGAGAGAGAGAGAGAGAGAGAGAGAGAGAGAGAGAGAGAGAGAGAGAGAGAGAGAGAGAGAGAGAGAGAGAGAGAGAGAGAGAAGGAAAGAGTTGGTGTGTGAACATGGACACTTCATATTGGGAAATATTTGTTTATTGAAAACAAAATTAACTACATTTTTAGACCTACCGACATAGGCCAAAAGTGCAGCTACGACAAGCAGCAGTATCCCCAGTACAGTATGGGGGAGGAAATCTTGTGTTGAACTGGCATAGTTATTTACCAGAAGCAATAAGGAGCCTACAGTTATAAAACACATACAGACAAAATATATTGTTTAACACACTGCTGACACCTGATTGTCTGTATGCTAAAGAAATACATTTTAGGCAAGTAAGATCACAAGACTGTAAATAAAAATGTCTGATATCGTTATCGACTATGTTTTACATTAAAAAAAACATCAAGGATTTGATCGAAAACGATATAGACAAGCTACGCCACTCACCGCCGGAGATTCCGAGGATTCCAATAGAGAAATGGAGAGACTCGATCTCAGCCATCGCAGCGTCGAATGCATGGCCTGAAGCGGACGCTACGGTTTATACACACACGTCCCCGACGTCACTTCAGAGCCTACCTGTTACGGGATACCGGAACTTTTCCGCCTGAAGCAATTTACTACTCTCAAGAGCAGTGAGATCATACTGCTCACGAAAAACAATAACTTTTACGTATGAAAACATTAAACGAATAACCTGAAGGTCATTTATTTATTTATTTATTTTGAATAACCTAACTGGAGTAACCCTAAACAAAACAAAAACACAGAGTGAGCGTAAAATTAAAATGATTTTGGCATTTTGTACATTTGGCACAAGGCATTGTGTTGTGATATATGATATAACAGACCAACAGCTGTATAGAGTAGGCTATTACAGTAAATGTTTCAAACCAGGGGAGTTGTTAGACCCTTTTTACTGGGGCACGTGCCCCAGTACAAATCAGCTGTGCCCCAGTAAAATCAAAATTTTGAGTTTTAACAATTTACGTTATTAGTCAGTGCATTCATTTATGTTGATAATCCCGCAAAAAATAAACGTATCAATGCTTGTAAAATCAAAGCAGTTTAACCAAAAACACAAACCGATATGCATGCAGAATTCCATGTCACTGCGCTCTTCTGATCTTGCCAAATAGCCACTGCAGCAGGCACACTGAAATCAAGGTGTTGGACTCGGACACAAGAATTGAGGTAGGCTAAGAAAATATTACAAAACTAAAGAAAGTTTCAAAATGATAGGCCTACCGATCATACATACACATTACATGAAGCTCATAAAACAGTATCTGCGCTCATACGAAAATGAATGCGCGCTGGCATTAACAATTGATGTCCCTGCCAAAGACCGAGGTGAAGTTCATATTCGACATTCGTCTCACATTCGGAAGACGCTCCTTTGCAGTGTCGCATTATGGACCGGGTGAAAACTACCACACAATTTTGAAAAATGACTTTTATAATACTTTTATGAATATAAAACCTCAAACGAACATGCAGAGTATTCCAACATTGTCTATACCTCTCCCTGCCACCAAAGCTGATATCAAACCTGCGTCCCTGAACTGTTTTATAGTGGGTTAAGCAAGAGGAGTTTCTATAGCCGAGTAGTGTATTGTGCAGAGCACGCTTGGAAGAAAAAATTAATAGGGGCCTGTGCCCCAGTAGGGTTTTATGTCTTACAACGCCACTGTTTCAAACTAACATAAAAAAGCTTATTCAAATTCATCTTAGAGTCATCATTACACAGCACAGGGCATGACTGTGAGTGAGTGTTTTTCCAGACACTCCCCTATGGGATGAGACGGAGCAGGCTATAAAAGAGGCTGCTGGTGTTGAACACACCTCATCTGAAAGGCAACACTCGAATTCTACACATCTACAGGTCAACAGCTGCTTTAACAAGGTGACTATCATTTTATGTATAATGACAATATTTATAATGTATCTGCCAGTGTTTATGGGTCTATGTATTTCATGTAGGAGAATCCTAGATTTCTCAATCCTGTATCAGAACATTGAAAGGTGATATTGTAAGACTTAACGGTTTCCAAAAAGTAAAAAAAAAAAAAATTGTTGCCCACTGTTCTAGATTAGCTAATGCAACCTTTTCACAGCAGAGGTTTTTAGCGTCCCAACACTTCCGTCTCCTGTTGGTTGTGGGCTGGATGTGTTTGTTTATGAGACAGAGTGGATCCGTATTGGGTTACCGGGAGACAGTGTGCAGCTCACCTGAGAGTCAACCCATCTGAATCTTTAATAGGGAGTTGTTTGATAATGGGCTTCTAGTGAAAAATGCCGAGTCATTCTAAACCCACACCACACATACACACAAGTACCCTAAGAAGGAAGGGGAAATGTTTTCATAGTTGTATCTAGGCAACTGCTGTTGTCTTTGGCAAGCAAATTAAGTAAACAGTGTGTGTGACATTGTGCGTTTGTGTGCCTATGTTTGTGCTCCAACAGGAACCATGGCAAAGAGTGTGGCAGTGATTCTGGCTGGGTGTGGGGTCTATGATGGAACAGAAGTGCATGAGGCCTCTGCTGTTCTAGTGCACCTCAGCAGGGCTGGGGCAAAGGTAGACCACCCAACTGCCATTCAACTCTAGACTCAGATATTTCTAGTCCTCTGCCAATAAAAAGATGACATTTACATGTGCCTGCATGGAAATGTGACTTGCTTACACACACACATGGCATGAAGCCATTAAAAACACATGGTACCCTATCTCCTCTTTCCTATCCTCCTTTCTTCTCCTCTTTCTCCCATCTTGCTCGTCTCTCATTCTCGCTTCCATTTCAATTCTCTCATCAAGCTCTTCTCTCCCCCTCACCACCCCACCCCCACACACCAAGGTCCAGATGTTTGCTCCTGACATGGACCAGATGCATGTCATCAACCACTGTGAGGGCAAACCTTCCGAAGAGAAACGCAATGTGCTCCAGGAGAGTGCCCGTATCGCTCGTGGTGAAGTGAAAGACCTGTCCAAGCTGGAAACCACTGCCTTTGATGCCATTATCATCCCAGGTGAGATGAAGCGGTGAAATGGAAAATATTCCTTTATTCATTGTTCAGTTGCCTATTATTATTGTTCCTATTTTGCTATCCGTGTCCTTATGACTCAGATAACAAACATTCAATCCGTTCATTCATCCATTTATCCACTGATCCTCTCATCCGCATAAAACTCTAGGACCCAGTTACATGAAAGTATTTTCTTTTTGTCCACCTTGTATTTCTCTGCTACATTTGCTTCAGGTGGATTCGGTGTGGCTAAGAACCTGAGTGACTGGGCAGTGAAAGGGAAGGAATGCAGCGTCCAGCCCCAGGTAGAACGACTGATCAAGGAGTTCAATGTAAAAGGCAAACCCCTGGGAATGTGTTGCATCTCTCCAGTTCTTGCAGCCAAGGTCCTACCAGGCTGTGAGATCACCGTGGGACAGGACAAGGAGTGTGAGATGTACGTCACACTATGTGAGGAGTAGAAGAGTGTGTGTGATGAGTAATGTGTGTGAGTAGTGTCAATGGGATAACAATTGTGTGGGTGTACTTTCAATGTTAAGATGCATCGTATTTGGGCCATTTTAACTCAACTGTTTATTCTCTCTTTAACCACTAGGTGGCCATATGCTCAGACTGCAGGTACCATGACCGAGATGGGCTGCAAACATGTCAATAAAAATGTGGGACAGGTACACATCGATGTCAAGAATAAACTGGTGACCACCAGTGCCTTTATGTGCAATGCTCCTATTCATGACATTTATGATGGGATTGGTGTCATGGTTCTAGAAGTACTGAAACTAGCTTAAGATTGAAATGTAAATAATAATGTGTTATTTTGCTAGAGAGGTATTCTCTTTTATGTTGCTAAGTTGGACATTCAGACTGTTTGCTGTCATATGCTTGTATTGTTTTGAAGTAGAAATAAAAGTTATTTTTTACTTTGAGACTTTTTACTTATTGTTTGATGATAGCACAATCTTATCAGAAGCTATGGAAGCCTGTAGGGGACTTTATTATCACAATAATGCAATTTCAAAAATGCCTTATAATTAGCAATATATGTAGGTGTTATTTGGGATAATATTCAAATGAAAATCCAAACTGCATTTGCATTGTCACTATTTGGAAATGGAAATGAAAACATTTACATTTATGCATTTGGCAGACGCTTTTATCCAAAACGACTTCGAAAAGAGAGCTTTACAAAAGTGCATAGGTCACTGATAATAACAACAAGATAGCCCCAAACATTGCTGGTAGCCAAAACATGAAGCATACACTGTGAAAACTAAATAAGTCCCAAAGGGAAGCACCCTAAGAGCATGTATTTGAACAAGTTACAATTAAACTATTTTACAACATGAACGTCAAAAAAGTGCAAGGGTGTACCCATGGAAAAAACAAAGCAAGTAGCAAAAAATATATTACACAGCAAGTACAGTAGTTTAAGTCAGTTACAACTAACTGTTGTATTTGCTTCAAAATATTCTATTTGAGTTACTCTTATTTTTTATTTGATTTTACTGTTGCTTGCTTTTCTACAGGTACACTTGCACTTAGCGATTCATGTTGTTTAATTGTAACTTGCTTAACTACATGCTCTTATTGTTCTTCCCTTTGGAACTTATTTTTTGGTTGTTCACAATGTGTGCTTCTTGTTTTGGCAACCCGCAATGCTTTGGGGCTATCTTGTTGTTATTATCAGTGACCTATGCACTTTGTAAAGCTCTCTCTTGGAATTCGCTTTAGATAAAAGCGTCTGCTAAATGAATACATGTAAATGTAACCAACAAGAGCAACAAGTCTCTTAATAAAAGTCATTGTGATCCTGGAGGAAACATCAAGTCCAGCCAATCATTCCTCAGTACCGTTGTACTCCCGGAACAAGTGCGTCTTGAGCCTTTTTTGAAGGTGGGGAGATAGTCAGTGTCTCTGATGGAGGTGGGGAGTTGATTCCACCATTTGGGGGCCAGACAGGAGAAGAGCTTGTGTTGGGATCAGGCGCTCTTGAGCGGTGGGACCACCAGACGATTGTCAGAAGAAGACCGTCGGTGGCGGGTGGGGGTGTAAGGCTGGAGCATAAAAAACAGATTTTTACACCTCATTTTCAAAGACAAAGCTGTGCTGTGCTGGGCTGTGCTGTGCTGTGCAGCGGAAAAAAATCAAATGCAATAAGCTAAACAGCGCCCCCTGTCAATGGCATTTCCATTTTCAAGTCAGTATGCTTTTTTAGGGACAAAATTAAATCATGAAAATGCAGTCTGTTAGACCTCATCAACATTTCTCTATACAACGAACACCACAGGCAACCTACCCTCCAGAGCAACTTACAGTAAGTACAGGTACATCTCCCTGAGGCAAGTAGGGTGAAGTGCCTTGCCCAAGGACACAACGTCATTTGGAACGGCCGGGTACCGAACCAACAACCTTCTGATTAATAGCCCGACTCCCTAACCACTCAGCCATCTAAACCCTCCCGGGTTTGGACTCACCCTCCGGCTGAGTCCAGAGAGAGCCTTTCTGAATCCAGAGCGGCTAGCAGTTAGCAAGCTAGCTTTGAAAGCATAGAGCCTACCCTCAATTCAGAGGTGTCTCCAAAGCCACGCTTTCTCTATAAAACATTAACACACACACAAAGGAGAGTCTAAATACTTAATTACATTAACAACATATAAAAAAAAACGAATAAAAACATGTGATTACTTGTCCAAAAGGAAAAACAGCAGTCATGGCGTCAATTTTCGATCCTTTGATTCCTGAAATGCATATGTTGATTCTGTTTTTAGACTGCTTTTGATCCAGACTTTTTAAGTTTGTTGATGTTTCTAAGACGCTCTTCCTTTTAGTCTTTGCTTTTACTCGTGGCTCAGATCAAATCAAATGTATTGGTATTACCCTTTTTTATAAGCAATGTCACAGAGGGCTTCACATATGCCCATAGAACTGCCCCTCAACCAACCTAAACCCTCAAGGAAGACAAGGAAAAACTCCTAGAAAAGTTAATTTGAGAATAAATTGGAGAAACCTTGGGAAGAACAATTCAGTGAGGGATCCCCTCCTCCGAGACGGTTGGTGAAAGAGAGGTGCAGAACATAGGCTAAACATAGTCATACATCAAGAAAAATGTCAATGGGCGTTGAAACACCAAAATCCAATGTTTAACTCGGGTCAGAGTTGGCAAATGTCAGTTTAAGCAGTGGTACATTTAGTCATTTAGCAGACGCTCTTGTCTAGAGCGACTTACAGTAAGTACAGGGACATTCCCTTGAGGCAAGTAGGGGTTAAGTGCCTTTCCCAAGGACACAACGTCATTTGGCATGGCCGGGAATCAAACCAGCAACCCTCTGATTATTAGCCCAATTCCCTAATCGCACAGCCATCTGAGTCAGTGGTAGCCACTGGGCCGGGGGCATGTGATTGGCGCAGCATCACAGGACAGCCGGCTGACTGGCAACCAGGCAGATGTTGACAGCTCAACCCCCCACACCACAGGGGAGGTGTGGAGGGGGTTGTGGAGGGGCTAACATAAGGTTGCTGTGGTATGCCCTGCATTGTCACATCCCCTCTGCACAACAACAAGGAACCCTTGCTAATGACATCAGATGTTTGCACAAACAAGTTGCGTGGCGGTGTGCAAATATAGATAGACAGACATAAAGGACATCTTGCATTTACATTTATGCATTTAGCAGACGCCTTTAATCCAAAGCGACTTCCAAGAGAGAGCTTTACAAAAGAGCATAGGTCCCTGATCATAACAACGAGGTAGCCCCAAACATTGCAAGCAGCCAAAACATGAAGCATACATTGTGAAAAACCAAATAAGTGCCAAATAGAAGAACCATAAGGCCATGCAGTTAAACAAGTTACAATTAAACAACATAAAACCCAAAAGTGCAAGAGTGTACCTGTAGACGAACAATCAACAGTCAAATATTTCACAGTGAGTACCAAAGTTTTAATCTGTTATAACTAACCAACAAGAGCAATCAAGTATCAATAAGAGTCATTGTGAACCTGGAGGAAACTAACATCAGGTCCAGCATTTATTTGTGTGTTTGTGGTGGGAAGGTTTGGGTTAGCATTGATAATTGATGTACCAAAGCACTGTGCTTTGCATCCATTGTGACAATATTTGAAAATATATTTTTGGAATTAGGAATGAAAGTTCTGACCAAATTATATGGACACAGCAGAGCTCTGTGGCAGAAGTTCCCCCTTTACCTCATCTCCGTATTCATGTTTAACACAAACAGCCCATAATAACACTATGACCCAGGACTCATTGACCCTTGATGTCCTGGATCATTTGAGATTTCGTAAAGCCTACTGGACTGTCCCCATGGAACAATCTCAAGAATGAATTTAGATCTACCAGCCCAACCCCCTCTTCCCCATCTCACAAATGTCTAACAAAGTACAATTTTACATGAATATTTCACATTCATTTACTGTCTAAATTTTTATTTATTTATTATTTATCAAGAGTTTTTATTTAGGGGAAAGAAGCACTTACATTTTTTATCGAATAATGATAATGGATAGAGCCATGATTTGAGTATGAACTGTCAGGCCACCGATGTTTGTTTTTCAGCGAGAGTTAAGGGGTAATAAAATACATTTGTTGCAAATAATGAAATAGCAAATATTGAATTAAAAAAGACATTTTCTGCAGTCTTTTTATTTAATATTTGTCCAATTAACAGACACATATTACAAAACATCCACTGTGTCAGTTGATATACCCATACAGAGCACGTCTTTAAAATGTCACTTTGTTTACCCATTCACATTTGATACATACACATATTATTCCACCTAGATTCAAGTAACAGCTTGCTTTAATTTATTTAAAATGTTGAAGGGGGTTGAATGGCTCAAGTAATGGAAAATAATATGATAAAGATACAATAAAGTTGGATACTTTTGCAGAAAGCAACAAAATACTACAGTATTCAAGATAGTAGGTTGCCATGGCTCGAATTAAGAAAATAATTGTCCCCAGGGAAGGGGAGTTGTTTCCCCATTTTGCCTCATGCCAGTGGAAGCACAGTGCTGCTGGAGAAGTGGTTGAACTGGTCTGTTCCTGTGGCCAACACTGTTGCATGGAATTTCCTGGGGCGGTCAGAGTCCTGAGAGAGTGAGAAAATTACAAGATGAAGGTAACACCATACAAGTGGCTTCTGTTTGCTAAATTATTAAAACTGAATTGGTATTTAGTTCAACAGTCAACAGATAGATAAAGACAAAAGAGACCAAGTACCAAAGATAGTAAAAAAAAAAAAAAGTGCTGATACAATTCGTCAGTGTGTCTTACCTGAATGGGGAAGGCACAGGAGGGGACATAACGAATTACAAAACCACAACGCCTCCTTTGCGAGGTATTAGGATCACTGGCATGAACCAGCAGGCCATCATGGACCTGTCCAGACAAACATTATGACAATATCAAGAAAGGCAAAAGATTGGTTCAAGATCATAATAAATTATACTCAGCTACCAATCTAAGATATATCCGCATTCAGCATTATTGAAATGTACTCAAAAATCCTTATCGCTAGAATTGCATCGATAGTCATAGCGCTGTCTCCATACCTTCAAGAAAAGGCTAAAGACACACTTGTTCCGGGAGTACAACAGTACTTAAGAAAGATTTGCTGGATCAGATGTTAGTTTATTTCCTCCAGGAACACAATGACACTTATTGAGGGACTTGTTGCACTTGTTGGTTAGTTGTAACTGATTTAACTACTTGTACTCGCTGTGAATTATTTTGTTGCTGCTTGCTTTCGTCCAGGTACACTAGCACTTTTGAGGATCTTGTTGTTTAATTGTAATTTGTTTATCTACATGCTTTGCTGGTTCTACCCATTGGCACTTGCTTTTCACAATGTATGCTTCATGTTTTGGCTATCAGCAATGTTTCTCATTGTTTATGATCATTGACCTGTGCACCTTTTGTAAAGCTCTTTCTTGAAAGTCGCTTTGGATAAAAGCCTATGCTAAATAAATACATCTAAAATGTAAATGATTTCCAGACGTTTTGGTATTCAAATAGCTGCCATCACAGAAGTCATTGCATTAATCATCATCATTTAAAACTTGGTAAACTGGTGTAGGGTGTTACTCACCGACATCTGCCCTGCATACAGGGGGCAGAGTACGGCCTTTTCTGTCTGCACTAGCTCCTCAGGAATCTCTTGGTTGACAGACAGCATGTTCCCAGCACGGCTGGCAAGGCGGTGGGGCAGGAGGCCGGAGAAATGGGTTCCTGCAAAACACACACGCAGACACACACAGACATACAGAGCATACTCAGACACAGTATGGAAACTCAGACACATTTTCTCTCTGTTAGTCTTCCGGGTGTACAGTCCTTTCATAACAGTTTAAACAAAATATTTTCGAGAAGTCAGTTTATGTTTTTAGTTGTCCAAGACTGCATTTGGAAACAGCATGCTGTACTGTAGTGTGAGATGCAGTAATACTATCAACAAACATTTACTTCCTTTGAACCCTCAGTGTAGGGTACATCTTAATATAGAATGTGTGATTTCAATACCTGGGATAACCTGCAAGGCACCGTTGTCTTGTAGTGAGTCATCCAAGGCCAACCAAACAGATAGGACTGGACCACCAGCTATGCCCCAATACCTTTAAAACAAATCTAATATTGTCAATATGTTTCTAATATTTTTCACTATTCAAGCATTTTAATAAAAACTGTGTAGTCATTATGGTAGCATTAACAAACCTCATATCCTGATGCCAGGCAACATAGGGCAGCCCAAGCTTCTCTTCCTTTGCCTCGACTCTCACTTCCTGCTCCTCTCCCACATCGCTTTCTGCCTGGTTACCTACAGGGTACTTGCAGATGAAGCGAGAGTCAAGGAGCAGGACATCAGGGCCCAGGCAAGCCATTACAATTTGGAGAAGACGTGGGTGTTTAGCCAGACTCATCACCCAATCATACTGCTGGTGGACATTGTGGAGACTGTACTGGGTGTAGTCCTCTCCTGAACACACACACACACACATCAAAAACAAACACACATGGCAATGTGATATCAAGGTTTTTCAAATCTCCCCATATCTTGTTCCTCCCCCTCTTCTCCTCCTCCTTTATCCTTGTTTCCCTTCAATCCACATTCTGAATCCATTTACTCCTTCTCTTGCCTCCTGGCACTCACCAAACTCCCTCTCTAGTTCTGCGAAGGCCAGTCTGGCCTGCCTCAGCTCTGTCTCATCTAGGATTGGGATGCCAGAGAGGTAGCCCTGCATCCTGTAGGTCTCCTTCAGCTCTGTCATGAAGGTGGACATCTCTGCTGGTTCTAGGGATGGTGATTGTGATGGAGGTCCTAATCTCTCTCTCTGTTGACTCTGTCAACTCCACTGGATGGGGACAGCTTTTATAACCTGCAGAGAGAGAGAGAGAGAGAGAGAGAGAGAGGAGGGAGTGTGTGAGAGATTTTTTTTTAACTCTCCTTAAAACTCTGTCCAGACTCCTGTTCTTGTTACAGGAGTAGTCAGATATAGTTGTTTATGTAGAAAGAAAAGAAGAAGAAAAAAGAAAGACTGCCGCAAAAGGGTCTCCAGTCATGACCAGGAGACGTTCTGTATCACAAGGAATTCATGTACATCTGTATTTTACAAACACACAAACATGCACACACACTATGTCTCACCTGGAAATATATAAAGATGATGAGTTCTAAAGTCTCTTTTTAAAGTTAAGATTTACTGTAGGGCATAGTAGAGAGAAGGCAGAGAGAGAAAGAGAGAAGCGTGTAAAAAAGAGTAAAAGAGTGAGAGAGAAAACAGAGAGTGAATGCAGCAAAGACAACTATTTGCTCTCTTCCATACGTTCGAAGCCAGGCACTCTGTTTTCTTATCTTTTCTCTGTACTATTTCGGTTTTCTTTCCTCTGTACTATTTCTGTTTTTTTCTTTCCTTGCTTGTCTATCACCAAGGCCTCCAACGTGTGAATGATACACGTCCACTTGTCTAACTGCCCTCTTAAACTGTGGTTATAGGTAGAGGCTGAGTCATAGGATTTTCCAGCACGTAATGAAAGGTGAAATAAGTGATCTCTTTGTGATTGATTTTCCATCGTCCTTCCTTATACTTTGCAATTTTGTCTCCATGTGTCACACGGCTGTGACAGAATTGGGGAAGTGTTAGCATTAATACTCTCCATACTGCCCTCTGATTGTTCCTTCACATGTATCTACTTGACACAATATTTTCATAAGTTCTTGTCAGAACAAATCAGGGAGGGTGGAAAGGCAGTAAAGAAGAAAGGAAAGAAGCGAAGGCATTGATTGTGTAAAGACATTAAAGTTATTAGATGATAAAGGTTTTTTTCAATCAAGTTAATCTTTATGGGCTTTAAGACATCTTGTGAACCCTTGGGTAAGGGGTTGAATGTTGTCATCTCAATCTCTCATTCACTCTTTCTTTGTCTGTCACAATAAAGTTTTGGCTTTATTTTATATGTCCAGTAAGACATTAATGTATATTAAATAATGTAAGCATTTGAATAGCATATTAATCTTTAAAGATGGATATGGCTTTTATTTCCCTTTGACCTCTTACTTTTTTTTTCTTTTTTTGTTGCAATTAACTGTGGAAAAGTTCAAGACATTCAACTTTTAAAATACCATTAGAATTCATTATTATTAAATACGAGGTACAGAAACAGAGATGAAGATTATGTTAAACCTCACTTGACAATCAATTTGTTGGAGTGAATATTTTTACATATCGCATAGGATTCTGACAAAATCCCAAATGAAAAACAAAGAACAACCACCTCTCCTAAACTAACTCCCGACTAGTCAGTGTATGACAGTGTTTGGGACACAGTGGGTGATGGTGTTCACGATGTGGAGGAAAACGCTCACCTTTCTGCTTCCTCCTATGGTCTTTATTGCCCCCTGTTTGTAAGTGATAGTTATTGCAGCGATGGATCAAGACAGGGTCGCAAGGCATGGGGACAGAGTAGGACCAGAAGTATTTTTCAGCAGCAGTACTTTCTTCTCAGAGCATCCTAATGGAAGTCTTCCATGTAAACAGCTGAGGGTGAGAGATAGAGATTACCGATTGCGATGCCCCATTCTTCCATTCTTAGTAGTGAGCAGACAAAAGAACAAGGGAGGTGTGTAAATATAAAGATCGGTACCCCAATATATCATGTATCTCTTTGTAGAGCGCTTTGTGCTAGTTTTGTGACTAAATATATCAATTGATTGAATCACTTACTCTGACTGATGAATTTATCGTGCAATGTAGAATGTCAAACAGGGCCCTCTGGCCATTTAACTCCTCTAAATGGGGAACTATAGAACTATTTGGCCAATCCCGTTTGGTCAAAGCCATGTACTCCCATAGAGACTCATTCTGAACTGCAACTTTGTGTTGGCCTCGCTTCATCCTCGCCAAATCAGGTATCAACCTGTCTCTATATTCAGCACATTCATTCAGGATCGGTGCGGCCTCCTTGGTGTCGCCGACCACACCATCCAGCTCCTGGGTTGCTGGTCAGGTAGAGCAGATGTTGTTCTTTTATTAGTCAAGGTTGTGGTCACTTGATAATGGTGACAAAAGTGCTAGACGATAATACAATTTGCTATGGGTGTTTAAGAACCAATAGAAATGTGCATGAATGGCCAATCTTCAACGTCTATCTGGCCGGCTAGCAGACCTGTGCTTGCAGTAGCACATTCTGTCATCTCGCCCTTCTTCTTCCGCAGTCTTTAGTTCTGCATTAGCGTGGTTGTTGCATTCTGTCTGATAATCAGCCTCATATATCTGGGGATGTCAGGTTCACAGGATGCACAAGATGTTAGCTGTAACCTTGTCCTGAACTGAAAAGACCAGTTAGAAACTGAAATATAAATAAGTGAAATTAGCCCACTCTTCACTTGAAGGTACTATTTTAAATAGAGAAATTGTGGTTGTCACCATCTTCCATTACTGTTGCTTGTTTGTGTCTTAGTCAGGGGCGTTGTTTGACATAAGCCCCCCATTATTGTGCAACACAGTCAGGGCAGGACTTACTCAGTGGCTTGTTCACGTGCGGTCAATCTCACGTTGGTTGTGATTTATAATGGAAAGGTGCGCAGGACATGAATATTCCAACTACTAAGATACCACATTTTCATCATGTCATCGAGGGGTCTTGTGCTATAAAAATGTGTATCGGACTCGGTAGGAAAGATTTCAGTATGAAAACATTGTATCTGATGGGGCATTTTGGGGGGACTTTTAAACTTTTAAACTCATAAACTCCTCAAGTATGTGAATATGCCGGTAAACTGGCAGATAGTACATTTAAGTAGACAAGCATTTCCTCAATTTGTAGTGCACTTTGAAGGATCGCCATAATAAACGCCTTTTTTGTTGGTTGTTAATGTGAACAGAGGAAAGTAGCTTGGATCTCCATGAAAGGATCTCACTCAACTGGCAGGCTTTTGTTTTGTTCTCTAGTATCTGTTGGCAGAGGGTGAAATCTGATGCAAAAGCTTTCTGTCTTAGTTTGTGCAAAGAAACAATGCTGACAAGGGATGTAGTCAGGAACTCACCACAAGGAAATGTTTCTTATCAGAATTCACATTTAGGACTGTGATTATTATTGGCATGTCCACGGAAGGACTTAGGGTGGTGGGGGCCGCTAGGCTTGAGTAATTTTCAGGCTCTTCCTTCAATACATGACTAAATAGAACAAAATGATTCAGCAAAGAAGAGGAACATCATATGATCGCAGAGGTAGGAGGTGAAAGGATCAGGAAACTAACATTTGAAAAAGCTTATTATAGATGCATGTATTTTCTTATTGGAGCTTCCTGATTCCTGACGAGTGCTCTGACCCTTTCTGTGACACCACACCAATCACATTTTGTGATTTCAGTCACATAACATCCATGCTAAACCTAGAGTCAAAGTTCTGTGGACTAGACATTGTCATAGCAGAGAAGAAAACGCTCTGGAGTTTTGGTGTCCCACATTACCAAATGTCCCAGATTACCCGAATTCACAACCCTACCAATTGTAGGTTTTTAATTTCAAGGAAATTATCTAAAGAGTTGTGTCAGTAACCATTTCGAGATATTGCTCATAGAATTTTGGATAATTGTTTTCTGGTGACTTTTGTAAAAAAAAAAAAAAAAGATCTAATTTAGGCCAATTGATTTTTTCTTACATGCCCAAGGGCGTAATTATATGGGGGGGACAGGGGGACACGTCCCCCCCAATATTTAAAGGAGACATGAAATGCTGTTTTTGGAGGTTTTTATATAGGCCTTAGTGGTCACTTAATACTGTATCTGAAGTCTCTTTCCCGAAATTCAGCCATGGTGCAGAATTATAGCCACTACGAGTTGTCCCACAATGAGCTTTCCTCAGAATGCGCTGTTTTGGTGTCTGTAGCTTTAAATGCTAATGAGGAGCATGCGCAATTACAACAACAGCAGAACGTCTATCCAAATAACAATGAATGGTACAACACTCGCATTACAGTGTGTATTCACACACATATTTTCCGGACTTTAAATCACTAATTAATCGTTAACTGGGCTGCTAGCTGCTAGCTGCAGAGCTGATGTTACAGCCACATTTGAAGGGTAACTAGCAAGGTAAACATATACAGTAAAGCAACACAATTATGTAGCCTAGCGTTAGTTGACTTACTTGTCTGAGGTTTGTAGCTGGACCCAAGAGAGTTGGTACTGATCCAGTCTTCAATTGCAGACGGCCAGGAAAGCCAGCTTTGTATTGTACCGAGTCGTGGAAACAGTTGTCGCTGAAATGTTTGGGGCAGACATGAAGTTGTGTCGGCGCATTTACAGCGAAAATTAAATTGAGATAGTGGTTGTGCAGAGGCTCAGATGAAGGAACTAAAAAAAGATTTGTGCTTGTATTTGTACATCCAAGCACTGAGCAACTTTTATGCATCGTTTGTTTACGCACCATGATGTCTCTCCAAGAAAAACCGATATTGCACTCGCCCTTGCACGGCGGTAGCTCAGTTTCTCATGGGCGGGCCAGATGATCTGGGCGGGCAAAGCAGAGAGAGGGGAGGTAACCTTCCCCCTATCTACGTCACTAGGGGGAGATTTTCAAACAGAGCAATTAAGCCTTCATTTTGTCAAAGGCGGAGAAGAACACGCAGGGCTTGGTTTACACTTATCGAAAATTCTAGCCACTGGGGGACCAAAGGCAGGCTAGGGAAACTCATATTAATGTTAAATAACCTCATAAAATGAAGTTTTCATGTCATGTCTCCTTTAAAGAAGGCTGCCAGCCTAACTTCTCCACGCCCACAAAAAAATTGGTCGGGAAGTTGGGTCTGGAGGGTCTCATATTGGGACCAACTAATTAACACCAGGATCTGGGCGGACCAATGAAATTGCCAGGGCGGGCTTTATTCGATGATGGACAGATGATCAACAGTAACGTAATCAACAACGTCACGAAAGAGCCCTTGGGTTGAATTCGTTTTCAACAAACAACATACGTTGCTCTGATTGGTTGTAGGTCTATCCAATTGAGCGAAGAGGCATTTGTTTTACTAGGTCGGTTGAAACACGTAGTCACAGCCCAACGGAGAGTTTTCAGACTCATATTCTGACTAGAATTATGAGCATGACAACGTCAGGCTAGAATTAGTGTGAATTTCGATTGCAATACCTACTATACAGCTTGTATGGGACTTACAATGCAGTCGGCAGCAAAACTGTGGAATTATGGGACTGTTACCACAGAATTGGGGAGAATGTCTGTCGGTTTAGAAACCATTTCTCAGCGAAACCCCGACACGTGCATTATTCCGTTGCAGAAATAAACTGTCTATCATCCTTAACTGCGTGTGACGAGTGGTTGAGTTGGAGGACGGAGGACAGGGGTCACATAGGCAACCCTGGTCCTCGAGGGCCCGCCCTCATTCAAATGAATGGTCATTGCTCGGCTTCCACAGAGCTTGATAACGACCCATTCATTTGAATCAGGTGTGCTGGAGCAGAGAAACATCTAAAACATGCAGGACTGCGGCCCTCGAGGACCAGTGTTGCCTACCCCTGGGCTAGTCAAATAGGAGGGGTCAAGCTTTGACCGTCAAGGCCAGAGCAATTTCTGATAGCATATTTGGCAAAAGCGGTATTAATTATGTAGGCTACTCAAAGCTCGTAGTGTATTAACTAAGTTAAGTAAATAATGGAAACCGAACATACTGCTGCTTGTTGCCCAATTGTACCCGTATTGTGTAAACAAAACAACAGCAAACTAGTAGCGTTAATGTTGTCACCGCAACTTTCAACTTTCTTGAAAATATGTTGTATACAATGGGGACATCTACTGGGAAAAAGTTGAAATGACAGATGCATTCTAAAACGTCAACAGGATGACACTTCTGTAATAGAGAGAGTAGGCCTATACCAGAAAATGTCTAATATAGAATGTCTAATATTAAAGCAATAGTACGAGTGCGAGTGGGGTTGTTGAGGGATATACCACGGGTGGTGTTCGGCCGTAGCCACGAGGCCGGAGGCCGATTGGCGTAGGCAACAACAAAACCGAAAACCCCCTTACCTGTTATAAAATCAGCGAAAAAAACACGCATTCGCGGTGATTATTGCTTTTTTTTAAACTGCTACTACAAATATTTGATATGGTTTCATAAATAAAAACAATTAGAAACAAAATAGTTTAATAATAAACCGTCGTTATTTCGCCACTACAAAGTATAGTTCCTACATAAATCGTTGCCACAGCCAGATGGACTCCTTTGCAGTGTTTTTTTTTGTTGTTGAAATATTTGTTGTGCAGTAATATGGAATGTTAAAGAATGTTATGAGGACAACCTGTAAGGTTATGCTGGATTTTACAACAGCATGTAACGCGATATAGCCAAATCACAATCAAAGATGGGGACAACCAGTTTTAGAATGTCAGATAATTCAACTCATGGAACGTCTCCCGTCCAATCCGAAACAGCTATTTAAGTCGAAAACCCCCAAATGTTTTATAAAGAACAACAACAACTTAAACAGGCTCTGAGTATAGGCTACCATCCAAACTGGCACACATTTCCCGTCATCGCTACACGCAAAATAAACCTAAACCAAATTGCTTTCCTGAAGATAAAGCCTAAAGACAAGATAAAGTTGTCATAAATTATGACAAATGAAAAAGAAAACCATTTAATATTTAGACATTGCACTGGAACATGACACGAGACATCAATAATGAGAAATGCCAAAGAAAACTTTTGGTCATGAATCCAACTATAATTCAAGACAAAAATAATAACTGGTGGTGTGTCTGGCAGATAGTGTAGCTAGCCTGGGGAGAATGCCCCCTCCCGGGTGGGTCACATGGAGATCAGAGACCTCCAGGGAGGCAAAGGCGGGGCCAGCTGCTAGTCAAGAGACCCAGGACGAAGGACTGGGAGAACTAGTAATCAACCTCCCCTTCCAAAGCATCTCCACCTCCACTGGTAACATCACACAGCCCTCACTGTTCTGATGAACCAACAAATACACAAACACACAAAAACTGCCAGATTAAAAGCACGCTGACAAGCTCAAACACAAAAGCAGTCACCCGATAGTTCTACTATCAGAGGAGAGAAGCGGCCACTCGATGTAAACACCTAAGGAAGCTGGCAAGATACAGACATTTGTGAACATTGATCCATTACATCCACTGGTGCGCTCTATGTGCCTTGTGCAAGGGAGAGGTCAGGCTGATAAATATACATGTTCATGTGTGTGAGAGAGACAGAGAGATAGATGGGAGTAACCCCCTGCTGCTTTCTATCTATCTCTCTGTCTCTCTCACACACACAGTAGGTTAGTAGGTGGGAGGCACACAAGTAACTTACAAACCTGCTGGAGGGGAGGGGGGGTGGGGGGTTAAGGTCCTGAACACTGCAGGGGGTATTCTCAGAGATGAGGAAATGAGGGTCATGTCGGTGGACCACACAGGTGGCCGCTGTCATAAGCTGGTAATCCTACACGACCAAGGTCTTGTACCCATTAAAATTAGAACATTAAAATCAATTGGGCACCACTTTCCGTTAATGTTAACTACCATGTTACTGCCTAGTATCCACATTTATAGTTACATAGGAACTGCTATGTGTAGTTAGTTACACTTCATTACAGTTTAGCGGCAGGCCTCAAGAAGGGAAACTTGGTATTGGGAAGGTTAGCTTTTCCTTGGGTGTGTGAATGTTAATGATCTCGGTAAAAACAACCATCTTCTGCCTGAGGCAGACTGCCTCTTTACAACATGAAACCTTTCCTATACTGTGCTTTCTTACACTTTTGCATTAAACAATCTTGCTAACACTTCATGCATTTAATGATAGCCATTATTCTGCACCTTCAGTTTTTACTGTACTGTAGGTAGGCTTTTGCCATTTAACTTGGAAGTTTAAGCAACCTTGCAAAAGTTTCCTAAATGTAGGCCTACATTGACAACATGATTGACACCCCTAACTTAATGTTTGGTAGGACAGCCTTGCTTGACCCTTCAGAACAATGTTGCTAATCAGTTTGAGCTTAAACCTTTCCAGGGTTCCTTAAACTGGAAAAATGATACATGGCTAGTGTCTGACCTAGACAATTCCTATTTTCATTTTTTTTTTACATGTTTGGCACACAGTGACACAAAACAGAACAGTAAGTCTTTAGCTTACAAGTTTTAAAACAAATTTGAATATGCAAATATTTGGGCAGATATTCAGTTTTATAAATACGTATTCAAAAATGTCATTTTAATTTACTTTAAGAAAAAAAAAGTCAAAGCTCCGACTTCTGCAGTACATTGGCTAGGCCTGCCTTTCTAAATAATTGTCAATTGTGCTAAATTCTGCACATTAATGAGGTGGATCAAAAACTTTGGTGATGCAAACAATGTTTGTTGAAAAATGATTGAAAACATGTACATTTAGCATACGCCATGCTTAGAAATCACAACTCCTTACCTTTTACGTATTCCATCTAAGCTAAACTGTTCAGTCCACTGTCCAGCATAAAACGGAGCACGGAAGTGTGCGTTTATTATAACCCCTTTGTCAATGATAGGCATCCAATTATTCTCCTTTACACAATGACCACATATCTGTGGAAAAGATGACAGCAATTTCTTATAAATTTGAGGACATGTTACAAGTCTCTTAGTAAACCTTGCAGCCTGCTATGTGGAGCTTCTCACAAATATTTGAATCATTTTCTTGAGGAAGCGTAAATCACAGCAATAGCTGTGCATTTCTTTTGAAGACTATGGGAAATTAATGACTTGTGGTCATCATTTTGGTGATGAGAAAAGATTGAAACATCTGTGGTGTAACTGAAGATAATCAGGAATGAGACTGGATGTTGGATGAAGTGTTTTGATGGTTGTTTTTAGGAACCTTGCCTCACAGTCCCACCAAGGTCGAACAAAGTGTATAGCCTTTGTGAAAAGCAAGTGGAAATGGGAGAACCAGTGAAAAATGGAAGTCTGAACATCTGGGATTAGCTTTTTTTTTTTCTTATGACAGTTTTGCCTACATTTACATTTCAGCAATTAGTTCACGTGAAACTAAATACAAGCAGTATCTGGCCACTTGTACAGCAGCTCCTTTGTTTGCTTAGTTAAAGATCATATCTCAAGGATATCATGCAAAAATACATTAATCTCCTGATAAAATACAAATTTCGTTTTTCGACCATTACCTCATGCTATATCATAACCCAAATTAAGTGATCCGACTATATGCAAGAGCAGCTGGGATTTCATTTAATTGCTCCCAAAATTATTCTTCACGCTCCCACATGCAAATGACTCCCAAACCTTCACGCTCCTCAAAGCATCAAGGGCAAAAACACAAACTATTTATTTTGTTGTCAAACCCCAGGGTCAGCTATTCAACCCAAGGTTAACTGTTCTTCAACCAACAAACATCCTTGTCACCTCAAACTAACTGCTAACGCAGTAGATGAAGACTTAACCCGCTGAGTCACAAATATACAAAAAAAATATTTTTTCCCCCACTTTATTTATTTATTACAATTAATTCATTTTTCCATCTCTTTCATGTGGCTACAACTCCTTTCCTTTTTCCATTTAAAATAAGTCCAGTATGTGACTATTCTGTTTAGAAACCGAAAAGTCCTGAAAAAGAGGGGGTGGGGTGGAAGGGGAGGGGGTTCAAGGAAGAGGGAGGGGGTGATGCCCTCCGCAGGAGCCGCTACTCGAGATGAGGAGATTTATTTAAATGTGAGATTCTTTCGTCTGACGTTTCCCCTCCTCGTCTCGCCGTTTTCTCTTATCGCCGTCTTACTCCAAGCCGTCCTCCACATCATCTCCTTGGTCTCCGTCCATTAGCAGAGCTGCGTACTTACTGGCTGAGCTGAACTTCTGCGTCAAACAAAACAGACAAACAAACGTGTCCGTCAAGAGCGATCCCCACCATTCTCCCTTTCCTCACACAGCATGGCTTCAGATGATGCGAGAGACTTGCAGGGGCACCAGGAAGAGATTTGGTGACTGCCATCATCAGGAAGGAAACCAGGTACTATCTAGCAGCAGAGAGCAGAAACCCAAGGAGTTTCACTGAAGGACTGAAGCCAACATGAATGGACAATTGGGTGCGGGGAAGTGTCAAAAAGGGGGGCGGGGGGGGGGGGGGGACTGAAAGCAACACTATACAGTGTTGTGAGGATTTCCAATGGAAGACTGAACTCTGAAGACTGACAATGGAAGGGATGGGGTGCAAGGGAGTGGTGGTTTAGGAAAGACTAAATGCACTATGGGGGGGGGGTGAGTCAGACTGACATCACCGGGACTCACGGGGGTGGGGGACTCTTCGTATTTCTTTGGCTCTGGTGCTGGTCTTGAGTCTCGGTCTCTTCTGTTATCCTTTCTACAATCAGAACGGACACTAGGTCAACCTTCGCTGGAGTCTGGAGGGTCAAAGCCTATTTAAAAGTGCACATACAAGCACTGACATTTACCAAGAGGCATGGTCCGATTGGTAATGGGCTGCTGTTAGGATTTCAGGCCATTTTGATCAAGTCACATGAAGGACATTAGTCACACCCTCGTCATCTCAGTATCCTCTAAAGGCTGGTTGACAGTTGTCTGAATTACTTTCTTACAAGCAGGTATCAATGTCAATCAATTGAAGTAGTAAACAATTTTGCATTTTGTCAGGTTGTGCAAAAAATAAATGAATAAACTAAAATGTGCCATTCATGATTCCGTACTGAAACACTTACACATCCATTTTAAGTTAGCCCATTATTGGCCATTGGAAAGAGTTAGTTTGCAGTTCACAACTTCAAACTGAATACATCCCTTGTAAAAGGGAATTGTGGTTAGTCTCTAAACAACTGGCCATCTTGAAGGACAAGAAAAACAAAAACAAAAACAATGTCTTGAGTGATTTGACAAATCACGCTGACTCTAAACCAGCCTTTAAAAAAGATCCCATGTAGGTATCCTGCCTGTCCCCCTGCTAGCACCACTCGTTTCGGGCTGACCTGTCTGCCTCCCTCCGTCGGTCTCTGTTGGCCCCCTCTCCTCGGCCCCGCCCAGCTGCAGGCCCTGCGGCCCCCCCTCTACCCCGAGAGGGCCCCCGGTCCCGACGCACACCGTCCACTTTATTCTCGTCTGCAAGGGAGAGCCCAAACAGTGAGGATGGGGTTGGGGTGGGACTGTCGTTGAAGCGACACTCAACCGTCGTTCCACGCCACCTTGGCTAAAAGCCCGGGTTGCATTGAAGAGCGTTATGGTTTGGCCCTCTTTGACGCAAAAGCGCTCCTGTGTCGAATGGGAAGTTCACACATCTATAGCATTGCCGTCTTGAATGCAACCGGACTTTGGGGGGGGGGGGGGATTGGGGGGGGCGTGGAGAACCATCGGCCTTCAATGGTTGCAGGGTCTGCCGCTTTCGCTGAGACAACTTGCGTCGAGTGAAGATGAAGAGCCACAACAAAAAGGGACGCCCGTCATCTTCTGTCGACTGCACAAAGCAGGTTCTAAATTGGCTGGGCACAAGCGAAATGCGGTAGCGACCAGTGAACCAGACTGGGTCTACCACCCCCGCTCCTGTTTGGTGCCCCGACACACGTAAAAAAACCGGCAGACACTGCGTCCGTTGACGACCGTGGGTTCCCCACAGCAACACTACAACCAGCTGCCCAGTGGCGTTCCCAGCTCAACTCTCTCTCTCTGTTTCAGTTTCCCACCTCTTTAGTGAAGGACTCGAGCCGGGATGAAGTGACCCAGCAAGTCCAACTGTTCTGAAAATTCTGAATTTTTGCTCAATATATGCCGATATGTCGTTGAGCACACTTCCATGGGGTTTCTCCTAAACCTACTTTTTGGACCAGATGATACTTCTTGCAGTGGGTTCAGAGATGGTTGAACCATCAGGAGAGGAGGTCCAGGACCAAGACTGGGCAGCACTACACTACAGGATTCCAGATTAGACTACAGGATTCCAGATTAGACCACAGGATTCCAGATTAGACCACAGGATTCCAGATTAGAGTCCACTCTGCTACCCCCTTGACCCAGTCTTCCCTTGTTATATCCAATGAATCAAAGCACCAAATCATCAAAACACTGAGCTGGAAGGGAAATTACAAGAAAAGTTCAATTCAACTCCAGTCCTCTACAATGACTTGGATGTTAAGGAAAATCACATTACCAATTAGAAGTGATTCAGGGGCGAGGCCGATTAATAAAACCCAAAATTGTCAGTCACACTCAATCTTGACTTCAGAGCATAGTTTCTTAGTCTGGGAGTTAGACCAAAAGACTCATGTCAGATTACTCTGGATTAGGTTAGAACCACCAAAGTCTTGATTGCTCCTTATTTAGACAGAAACACACTGACAAGGTCACCGGTACCCACGAGTGCAACTTACCCTTTCCAGATCCTCTTTCATCTGCAGAATGAGAGCTGGAAAACAACAACAAAAAAAAAACTCAAATACATTTTCACCAACATGCTCTTCATTGTGTTATCAAGCATGAAAAATCATCTTTACAATGCAACTCTCGCCGGAGCAATAGGTTGCTTTGCAATAGTTTGACCACGATCTAAAAATTCTAATAATGTATTTCAAGTTTTCCGGTTCATCGTTACTTTGGTAGTAAATCTATATTAAAATTCAGTTTACGTTTACAGAACATTTATGTTTTATTGTTCATTTCTGTTTACTTGGCCGGCCGGCCGCCAAGCTATGCAGGTGGGCCGCAAGGTGGAAAAGGTTGGGAATGGATGCACTTTAGTATGCAATCTGTTTTGCAAGTTTCACATTGATTAAAATAACTAGCATTTGGACGGGATCAAGTCTTGCACACAACTTCAGCCAATTCTGAACCTCAGAATGATCCAATATGCTAGGATGAATAGTGAGCAATAGGGTACCAGTGCAGCAGCTAGTTTTGAAAGACGTCATTTCCTTTCATTCTACATCATTCTAAATGATCCTCCGTAAACGTTACTTTGACGCAGAACCATTTTGATGGATAATAATAAGTTCTAAACACTGAAAACGGTTCAGAATTCTAAATGGGATTATGCACGCTCAAGGCCACAGGCTATCCACAAGCTTGTGTAGGCTCAAACCAATGAATACATGTCAACACTTTTCCAGCTCACTTACATAGCTTGTCATTCTACAGCAATAGTTTAGATACGATTTTTCCCTGAAACTCCTGGCCATCACTTGGTCCTTGTTTGCTGGGATGCAAACAGGCTACCCTACTAGGAAGACAGCTAGTCATTCATTTGCCTACATCTTTTTGATGCAAAGAGAATAACCAAAACAAACTATGGAAACACTAATAGGACACTGACTAATAGACGCACATAATTCACTACCGGAAAAAAGAGGCAAGGAAGAGACTCTACCAAAATAAAGAAATACCATTTTGAAAAAGTTGTTAAAATGTTTCACATTTCGTTTTCCTTTACAATCATAATAACCATGGCTTTCGGACGTCACATCAATGATTGAGACCATCTACCTCAGCTTGGGGGGTGTGGTGCCACTGGGGGAGACTGGGGCGCGTCCATCGCCATCGCTGGACCCTGCGCTCGCCGTGCTGCGCTTTGCCCAGGCGTTCTCCTTGGGAGGGGGCGCAGGCATCACCTTCAGGGGCTCCTTAGAGGAGGTGGAGGAGTTGGAAGAGGGGGGGCGTGCCCCGGGAGAGGGCGGGTCATCTTCCCTGCCACTGAACACCTCGTTCTCCACGGAACGCTCGCTTTCTCTACGCCGTGAGGCTGGGAGGAGAGGGGGGGTGGGTTAGTCAAAGTTGTCTCCCATGCCAAGTTCACCATCTCAGATAAAACTGGCCCTCTCATCCTCTGACATCGACTCAAGTGCTATGGAGGTAAAAGCAGAAACAAGGGGGTGTTTTAAACGTACCTCTCCCAGAAGTGCTTCCGGGCTGTGATGACTCACTTCCTGTGCGGGAGCGTTCAGCGGGAGGCTCCTCACTCCGCCAGCTTGGGTCCCTGAGGAGGAGGTCTGGTTAATACCCTGAACCATGAAGGAAGCATTCAATTGCAAAAAAGGCACAACGGGTACAATCCAGTACGCAGAGCTGTAGGAAAACACTGCATTATATGAAATAGGCAAGTCCAAGACTTCATAAGGCACTACTTGTGTAATTAAATTAACCAATTGATGATATTCATAGATTACTACAGATATTCCATATATTTATTAAAAACCTTTTTTGCAGAGGTTGGTCAACATAACCCTTGAATATCGTCCTGCCCAACTGTCAACTCCCGACCCCGTCTCTCTCCTGTCATATCTGTCAAGCAGGGTGCAAAATGCCAAAACCCCTGAAGGTGCAACGCCCACAAGAGAAGCAACAACTCGAAAAGGGCGGGGGGGGGGGGGGGGGGACCCACTCTGTGTCAGAACACGACACCTTCCATTTCTACGTGAGCCGTTTGTCTACTGCTGACGCTTCACTCTGGAGGTCATCCCAGATCGCTCCCAGCTTTGGTTTCATTCTCTCTGGTTGGTTTTCCCCTCTCCTTTCTTCTCCACAATTGTACTTATGAATCACTCTTAATTTTCTCTCCATCCATGAATCAATTCCTTATACCCCACGACAGAGCAACAACAACAACGGGTAGAGGGGGGGGGGGGGGAAACGCTGCTTGTGACCTGTCTCTGTCGCGGGGCTTCCTCTCGGGGCCCCGGTTCTTGTCCTCCTCCAGCTGCCTCTGCAGCCGCTCCTGCTCCTTCTTCAGACGCTCCTCCACCTCGCGCTCCTTGGCCGCCGTGTCCACCGGCTTGGCCCCGCCGAAGATGGAGGCGCGCCCGGAGCTGGGAGCCGGCGCTGGGGCCGCGCTGCCGCCTCCGCCCTGCTCCTCTTCCTTGGGTACGCTGCGGGGCTTCAGGTTCAGCTTGGGCCTCTGAGTGGGACCTGAGAGGGGGAGGAGAGGAGGTGGATGCGGTTAAAGGAGGGGGACGAAGGCGTCTATAGTGAGGTTCTGTCCGGAGACGTAATCAATCCGAAATCAGTTTCTCGCTGGTTGAAGGGACAGGGCACTGCCGCCCTCTTCGCAGGATGGAAACAGACAGCGAGCGTAGACCTACAAGCAACGACCAAAACAAATCCAACCTTCTAATCGGTTGGCTTGTGGTGCACTTCCTCAATGATTGCTTTTCGATCGAAAACAAACACATTTCACACCGCACCAATGGGGTTTCATGCCATTCCACAGTTTGTGTCTGGGGAGCTAACAGGATGGCTACTGTAAGTCGTGATGTTGTAAAGACGTAGTATTGATACTCTTCGTTTTACCCTCACCTTTCTCCTCGCGCCGCTCCTCGCGCCTCTCGAAGCGGTCCTCGCGGTCGCCGCCGAAACCGCCCCGGTCCCCGCCGTAGCGGTCGCTGCTGCTCCGATTGTCGTCGTAGTCGCGGCGGAAGCCGCTGCCAAAGGCGCGACGCCCCCCGCCGCTGCGAGAGTCGAAACCTGGGGTCACACGTTTCACAGAAGTACGCAGTTCAGAACTGAGGGGGAGAGGGGGAGTTCTTCAAAGCTTTACGACATACACAAACTGCAACTCAATCCTGATATTGGATAGTAACAAACAGAGCAACAACAGAACAAACAACTAAAAGGATTCACTTTTCCACCGTGCACATGGTAAAACCACACAGAACTTCCATCAAGTCAAGTTATATTATAACACAGGGTTTCCCGCAGCACTTTGCAAGTTAAGGCGGCCGCCTAAGCAACACGCCTGCCGCCTTAACTACGTCGTTTATTTTTATTTTTTATGAGCGACACCCACTGTGTTACTCTGTTGTTTTCTTCCTTTCAGTCTAACGGCAGCCTCCCTTCTCTGCAGAACGCATAAAAATGAGTTTTTTGAGAGAAACATCCCCCCCCGCCAGCTTAACGAACACATTTTCTGCGGGGAAACCCTGCGACAGCATCCAAGAGTAAGAGAAAAACAAAAAAAGAATGTAAATATGGATCCTCACTCGTGGCCTCACCTCCCCGGTCAAAGTCTCTGCGGTCCCTGTCGTCATAGCGGTCGCGGAAGCGGTCCCTACCGCTGTCAAAGCGGTCGTTGTCACGCCGGGGGCCGTCCCGCCCGAAGCGGTCAGACTCGAAGCGGTCTCGTGACCCTGGTAGGGTGGCGAAGGGAAGAAAGGAACGTTGACGGACCAAACCAAACAGATATTTGGAAAACATCCGCACAATCAAAACAGCCGATGAAAATAAAACGATTGTTAAAATGTAATGATAAAAAAAAAAAAAAAGCTGTAAAATGCACCCCTAGCCTGGAAGTTTTCCAGTTCCAAATAATTTACTTCTTCATGTCAAAAACCTCAGTGTGTGTGTGTGAGAATGCGTTTGTGTATATATTTTGTTTTACGTGTGCATGCCTGACGCCCTGTCCTGCAGGGCTTCTTGGCTCAGTGATGACGTACATTTAGCAGACACTCTTATCCAGAGCGACTTACAGTAAGTACAGGGACATTCTCCCCGAGGCAAGTAGGGTGAAGTTCCTTGCCCAAGGACACAACGTCATTTGGCACGGACGGGAATCGAACCATCAACCTTCTGATTAATATCCCGACTCCCTAAGCGCTCAGCCATCTGACCCCTCTTACTTTCTGACTTACTTTCCCCAAAGGCCTCTTCTCTCTTGGGGGGGCCGTCGTCGGCGTCTGCGGTCGGACGGGCCCTCCAATCAGTATCTGTCTTGTCGGGACCCATGTCCGCCATGCGCCCTCCCCGGTCCCGACCTCCCATCTGACCATTGTCTCTCTCTGAGGAGGGCAAAGACAAGTTAGGGGGCGTCTGGAAACGCCGGCAAAAGACATTTTCCCACAAGTAGTTTTCTTTTATGAATTTTTGCACGAGGAGCGCACATGTACGAAGGTCGGCACGTTCATGTTCACGAGGGTTCTGGCTTACCCTTGTCATTCGACTGGTCTGCAATATCCACACGGATCCTTCGGTTCCCCAGGTTCTACGGGGACAGAGGAGGAGAACTCGGTTGGTCTGTGGCGTGCATTATGAATAGTATCATAAATAGCAGGTAGACATTTGGTCACATTCGATTCGTTTGCAATGCATTCCACCAATAACGGGATTCTTAAAATCCTAAATTGACACATTTGTGAATGTCATTTTCAACTCATTTTGTGAAAAATTTAGGCAGAGCTTCACATTATTTAGGTCAAATATGGACTTGATTAGCGAGAAGAACAGATTATGAGAAGAACAGAGCACGCATATATTTTTCAAGGAATAACTGCATGGTCAACCGCGGCAGTAAAACACGATTTCAAAGCCTGTTGAGAACGCTGGGGTCGGTCATCTCACCTCCTCGTTAAGGCTCAGTGCCCTCAGCAGGGAGTCCACGTCATCAAACTCTGCGTAGCCGAACCCCTTCAGCCTCTCGGGGTTGCTTGGCTCCCTGGGCAGGCGCACGGCACTGATCTGGGAGCGACGGGATGAAGACGGGGCGAGTCAGACTGACAGAGTGTGAGTGAGTGCGTGTGCTGGTTGGACAGGCAGGAACGAAATGGAGAGGTGGTTAGAAAGAAATGAGCACGAGAGCGCGGCACCTGGGGCGCGTCACTAAACGTTCCCCTTGTTCCTCCCCGGGATTGTACATGTTTGAGGACCGACAGAGGAGGGACTAGGAAGATAGACACTGGGAAGCCTGGTCCACTCCCAGACAGTGACACCCATTGCTGATTCCAATCCCGCCCCCCTCCCCCGAAGACTACAACCACGCATCATCTGTTTACATCCTCTGGCGTGGCTGTGTTAGCTCAACAGTTGTTAAGTACCTTCACTTGCCTCCAGTAACGCCACACAGACCCTCATGCATATTCATGAAGGAAACTAGTCAGCAGCGGCCCGAGAAGAGGAGACATTTACATTGAGTCATTTAGCAGACGCTCTTATCCAGAGCGACTTACAGTAAGTACAGGGACATTCCCCCCGAGGCGAGTAGGGTGAAGTGCCTTGCCCAACGACACATCGTCATTTGACACGGCCGGGAATCGAACTGGCAACCTTCAGATTACCAGCCCGACTCCCTAACCGCTAAGCCATCTGGCGCTTTTCCGACGACTGGGATGGACTCTGGGTCTTTGGCACCGCAACGGCCTGCAGCCGTGGGCCTTCAGACACGGTGACTAGCGCAATAAGGAGCAGACACACGGGAGGATTCTAAACTGCACACAGGTTTGTCGCCGAGCGTGGGAACTTGCAGGGCCGTTACCAAACACAGACTTCTGTCGTTTCTTCAGCAAAGGCATACTCATACAGACATGAATAAAACGAAAGTGGGAACCTGGCAACCGGAAAGTCCAGTTTTAACGACACTTAATCCTTCCTCTGCCCTGTGGGTTAAACGAGCCTCCCTGTTCTCAAACATTGCCTTGGACAAATGAAAGCGGGAAAAAAAAACAAGCCAGGCGTGGGAATAAGAGATGAGCGAGTGACATGGTTTTAACGATGACCGAGGGAAAAGCTATTTCAATTAATCTCCCAAAAACACTGGGGGATTGTCTCCAACACATGACTTGTACTAGTGTCTCCAACAAACACCCAAGCCCTATTCTACAGACTCCAGTCCAGTGGTTCTAAGAAAAGACACAGGCTGTAAAGCCTATTGTTAAGGCTCTCGTTCACCCTTGAAGCGCCCTCCATATAGGTGGAACATACGAGACGAGGAAAGGAGACAAGACGGTAGGAAGTGGAGCAAACATTACCGCCAGGCCTCGGAAGAAGTCTTTAATGGAGTCTTCGGTGACATCGTAGGGCAGGTTGCCCAGGAAGGCCGTGTAGGGGGGGCTGCGGGGGAGGCGTGAGCGGTCCACGTTGGGCTCGCGGGCCGACCGAGGTGCCGTGGGCAGGATGGAGCGGTCGATGGCCGGCGCCCTGTACATGTCCTCCTCCGTGTGCCAGGAAGTGGAGACTTGAGGAAGAGGAAGAGGAGGAGGGATGAGGTGGTGAGTGTGTGTGTGTGTGGAGGCAGGTGGTGGTGGTGGTGGTGTGTGTGTGTGGAGGCAGGTGGTGGTGTGTGTGTGTGTGTGGAGGCAGGTGGTGGTGGTGTGTGTGTGTGTGTGTGTGTGGAGGCAGGTGGTGGTGGTGTGTGTGTGGAGGCAGGTGGTGGTGGTGTGTGTGTGGAGGCAGGTGGTGGTGGTGTGTGTGTGGAGGCAGGTGGTGGTGTGTGTGTGGAGGCAGGTGGTGGTGTGTGTGTGGAGGCAGGTGGTGGTGTGTGTGTGTGTGGAGGCAGGTGGTGGTGTGTGTGTGTGGAGGCAGGTGGTGGTGTGTGTGTGTGTGGAGGCAGGTGGTGGTGTGTGTGTGTGTGTGTGTGTGTGTGTGTGTGTGTGGAGGCAGGTGGTGGTGGTGTGTGTGTGTGTGTGTGTGGAGGCAGGTGGTGGTGTGTGTGTGTGTGTGGAGGGAGGTGGTGTGAGGCAGCAGATAACTTGTGTCCAGGCACAAAATATCACAGTGTGACAAAATGACTGCACCTTAAATTATGAGTGCTACGTCATGAGAGCAACTCGGACGCAAGATAAAGATATCAACCCATAAATACGACAGTGCAGGTCGTTTTAAGGTGTACGCGAATCAGAGGACGACTGACTTCAACCGGACTTGAACGGAGTGGTCAGTGCCGTGGCGAGGAAACGTGCAAACTCACCATCTCCCTCCAGGTCGTCGGTCTCGTCAGCCCAGCTGGTGGACTTGGCGGGAGGGTAGCTGGGGGCAGCATTGCCCCCACTGTCCTCGGCCAGGAAGTCAGTGAGAGTCAGGGTCTTCCCCTTCTTATTCTTCTTCTTAGCTGGAGGGGGAAGAAAAAGATGGGATGTTACAAGCTAGTTGTTATGTTTACAAGCCGATTATGAGAGACTTTCATTGCCCTGTTTGAGGACCAATGGAATGTTCTGTGCTTATGGCGTATTTAGTATAAACCAAGAGTTACACAACAAGCAATAACATACTCCAGGAATGCTATGTCATCATAAACCTCAACCTTTTTATTAGCTGCTAATGGCTTAATGGACATGGAGATTGTATGGTATTAAAAAAAACTAATGGCAAAACAGAAAGTCCTTAAGCATCCTCCATAGTCAGGACCACAGATACCCATTTGAAAATGTACACATTTCCGTGGTTCTTTTGTCTCCTAGACAGTTTTGCCTGGGAGTTTCAACAGGTGAGTCAAGAGCTCTTATGCAAGAGGCCTTGTAGCCTTGAAAATGGCTAGACTTCATGTAGTCAGCAATATTAGTGACTAAGTAATAGGCCAATTAACAGCAGTCACAATAGCAACACACCCAAACAGCAGCTTAATAAGGAGCTTGAACACTGACCAAAAACATGGCAGTCGAAATAAATGCTTAGATCCCCAATTGTTGTCCTTACCAAAAAAAATACGCAAGAAAAGGAGTAATTTGGGAGTTGTACAACAGGCTTACAGCCTTGGAATACTATGGGATGCCATTACCACCAAGTCTCCCAGACAACCCAGAAAAATCTAATTTCTGCCAACCCAACACAACAAGTGAATGGTTTTTGTAGAAGACTCACTTGACAGCTGCATACGAACAAACCGATAGCATTCATTACCCAGCGCTGGGGTGCTCCCATGCAACCGGCAAGTCAGATAAGGGCTGAGCACTGTGCAGCCTAGCGTCTTCCACAAGACGGTTTAACAATGTCAGCGGTCAAAGCAGGACAAGCCAACTTGTCCTCACTGGCCCATTCTAAAAGGGAGTGGCATGGCTGCACTGTTTTGTAACTCAGAACACTTGAGCAGCCAATTATATGGCTTGTTAAAATGCTAGTTAATTAGGGGAAAAGAATGCAGATGTGCTCAACTTCTTGCAAAGGAGCATGTGTCCCAGATATCTCCATCACACAAGTCGAAATTTAGTATGGGGACTTGCCCGCCCTGTGAGGTGGGTAAATAGAGAACCAATACCATTCAATAGGGAAAGTTTAGGTTTGTTTTGGTTTGTAGCGGACAGGAAGCAACAAAGCAGGATGGCAGCTTCATTGTGAAAATCCCAGCTGTCAGGACATTCTTTTCTCCTAAAACATCACAACCACACACACAACTTTGTTTTCAACTCCAACCCTTGCCTGGTACACATTGTACATACTCACTGTTTACAAGCGGGCTGGACAGTTGTCACATATGCCAAACTGTCCTTAAATCAATAGAACTTTGGCCAACTCTTACAGTTTTTAATGTTGATGAATTATTTGGACACCCCCTCTCCCCGCCACACACAAACCACAGCAATATCCTAACCTAAGCATCATGTCCGTGACAAATGGTCTGATCAGCTTTCAGATCGAACTTAAGTACAACCTTAATTCACAAGTGTTAAGATTACTGAAATTACATTTAGTTTCTGTGCATGCTGACGCTAGTTGGCAAGCTAACAAGGTGGCTTGTCATCCAATTCGGCTCCCATACAGCTAGCAATGTACAGTTAGCTCGAGCTACCTAATCAGGCAAAACGATGTTTCTAATCTAGTGATCAATATACCGTAGACACAATATGCAGGTTAATAGATTGCTAAGCACCTTGCCTTAGTCATTATAAAGGCTTAGTCACCAAAGGACTGCTGACGACGGGAAAGTATGCTAAGGTTTAGGGCCTAGTGCTCGTGGCTACGCCAGTACCAAGTGCGCCATCGTCAGAACTGGAGTTTGTAAGGCAGTCGGTTAAGTTATTAAGGCACTAGTGGTGTTTAAGAAGTGTCAGACAACTGACCAGGTTCACCCATGGGTTTCCACATAACTCATCTGGGAACCCAAAATGTGCACGTGGGGGTATTCATTGAGAACCCCATACCATTCACCCAGCCCCTCCTCCAAGAAATGCGCTTGCGCCTGTAGCATAGCTTCCCTAAGCCGCGCCACTGAATTGTGGCTAGCATTGCTACGAAGGCACAATGTGGCATTTCTTTCCGCAGTGGCCAACACAACACCACATGTCACAAACCGACAAAGACAATTGGAAGAGATAAAAGATCAATATTAAATCTAATTCCAGTGTCCAATCCGATGCACGGCTCAGACCAAAACTATAAGGAAAATGATCAAATAAAGCAAATCGCTCTCGCGGTGTAGCTAGTCGGCTACATCCCTTCTCTCGGCCCCTGCTTCGTATCCCTTAAAAACAATCAGTAAATACTTTTCAATCATAGGACACTGCCACTGATTTCAACGGTAAGGCTTATGCGTTCCTTAAAACCACATTCAATAAGTTGTGTCGAGCTACTACCCCCTGAAAACACCTAAAAAACCCAGGTCGTTCACCCACATAAACCTCACCTGACGCCGCCATGTTGGAGAGCGAGATAGTACCAAATTCCCGGATGAAGGCGTCAGAAGTTTATTATCGAGCGCGCGCATCTCTGTTCACGAGCCCACTGCTCACTTCTTGCCCCTACAAGTTATTAGAACAGTAGAGATAATGTTTGAAATAAGATCAGAATTCACGTTTTAAGTTATTTAAATAACAGTACATCCACTTGACAACCTTGCCCCATCTACATGCTTGTATCACTTGGCAACCCTGTCCACTGAAACAGGGCAGCCAACTTTTCAAAAAGCCTAGGAGTGAGATTTGGTGGGGCCAAATGCTCGTACAAAGCAATGCATTCTTACCTCATAATAATAATAAAATGGATTCCCGGAGAAATCTTTTACTTGCCAATTTTTGTAAACACGACACACACAAGGTTTTTATTCAGGCGTAATAACCCACAACATGCCCCCCCCCCCCCCTTCCCGACACACACACGTTAGCACACAAATTGGAACGGGTCCTCTGTATTTCTCACATCCATGACTGGCCTCCTCCCAGGACAGTCAGGAACAGTGGGCGGCCAAGGACACAGGCAGAAGAGCATCTGTTCTGCATGTTTTTGGGTGTTTTTAGTGGAGAAACCCCAGGTGAGCACGGCAAGAACATGCAAACTCATGTTACAAACTCACGCAACAACAAAGATAGTCTGAATTTTCAAATATCTTCAGGGTCTTGGCAAGTCCCCAAGGTGGGCAGACGGTATAATAGCAATCTAAAGTTAGACATCTTACTAATTTTCAACACGGCCTGAATTCATAGCTCCACAGTAATGGGATGAATACAAAATACTCAAAACAGCATCTTAAAAGGTGTTCAAAAACTTTATTTTGGTACTTTGGTCATTTTTAGGTCAGTTGTTGACACAGCACTGAAAGCTTTGCTCAGTGAGACTGGCTTTTAATGCAATGATAGTTCTGCAATAACTGCTCTTTGTTTGGATGATGATTATCACCATGATTTTCTCTTTTCTTTTCTCGTTGTTCAAGCCTTCAGTTCATCCAGAGCATCTTGGAGCCTGGATAAAAATCAACAAAACAAAAGCATTGTTTTGATAGCATGCTTTGATAGGGCAGATTGTCTTGCAATACCATTTATAAACCATAGATGGCATCCCGAAGTTTGAAATGTGGATGTATCACTCTTACTCATTTGTGAAATTAACACTTTATATGTTACAGATATCCAACTCTTGATCTCAATCCTACTGTACTTTAGGACTGAAAGAGTATGCATTCACAACATACCCTATGGCCCTGCCTGGACACAGCCCCTAGCTTCTAAGCTGTTGGGTAGATCTGAAAAGATAGGTATGTGTTATGGCAGACAGTTTAATCTTGCCATGCAATCTAGCCCCAAGAGGAATTTATAGGTAAACGAACTAGGGTGGATATAATGTAGTTCCAATTGCTTTTATTCAATGAACAAGGGATATAAAGGTTCAGAACGGGATTCATGCAAACAGGGTCGAACGCATTTGGGAGAACACTTAGTCAAAGTCTAGGATTAGTTTCCATCCAGGAACATCTCATGGCTACCTCTTCATACTCACTTGAAATCTTCTCCATCCAACAGAGACCTGTAGGTGAGGATCTCAGCCTCCAGCTTCATCTTCATGTTGAGCAATGCCTCGTACTCCTGGCCCTGGTGTTGGATGTTGGCCCGCAGGTTGGTCAGTTCCCCCTCCAGGTTTACAATTATGTTGTTGTACCTCTCCATCTCCATGTTGTTGCGCTGCTCCGTGTTCCGTAGCGTGTCATCCAATGAAGCTTTCTATTGTGGAGGAGCAGAAGAGGAATGTTGAGGGTGGTGGTGTGTGAATGGTTTATTATCTGTTGGTGTAAACTTGAAGTGCTGCATCGGGAATGATGATTCAGCCTGTGCTTGGGGAAGGCCAAGTCAAAATGTACTTTTGAGAGATCCCCTTTGAAAATGTTGAACAATGTATTGTTGAATTTTGTATGGAAATGCCAAATATAAATACTAGAGAGAGCTCAACTTCTTCTGCTTTGTGAATGTCAGGAATGTTGAATGTCAGTAATGAATAGCAAATGACCTCTGACTTATGGGGGCTGATATGCAGTGCAGTAGAGGAATGGGGCATTTGGTTATGGAGGTCAACGGGTGCAATTGAAATGCTACTCATTCCATCCCCCAATGTTTACGATGTCACTTATGAATTCCAGAGAATGCAGCTGCAAGAAGACATTAATGGTGTATGCACCAAAACATTGTACGTGTGTCTCACCAGGCTCTGTTGGGACGCCAGCTCGATCTCCAAGGTTTGAATCTGTCTTCTGAGGTCCGTCATTTCCATCTGCGCTCCCTGGAGAGCCTCGGTGTTCTGAGATACCTGCACTTGTACATCTGAGATCTGACGGTAAACACAGGGAATTACAGGGAGGAAGCCATGGAGGGATGGGTCAGTAAACCATAGAGGCAAGTGCTCTGGATCTAATTGTTGGGACAGTTATGGGTACGTTGGGATATTTGGAATACTTTATAATGTGAAAGAATCCTACAAATCTTAGATTGAAAATATTTTCAAGGACCAAACATGCAACCTTGCAGTATGCCAGCTTGAATTGTGCATGACAACACTGAAAGCAACGTGTTCATGGTTTTGTCACTGTGATCTGGCCGAACGTATCAATGTTGTTTAGGTCAAGCCAGACTAACTGTGCATTTCTCCGTACACCCAAGCTTACCTGATTTTCATGCCAGATTTTAAGGTCCTCTGCATTTTTCAATGCCATCTTCTCATAATTGGCCCTCATCTCCTCCATGATCCCGGACATGTCTTGACCTTTGGGGGCATCGATGTCCACCTGCACTCCTGACTGGGCAACCTGGTTGCGCAACTCCATGACTTCCTAAAGGAGGAAATCAGGTCAAACAGGAAGAAACTTCATTTAAAAATGTTACGTTCTTTCATAGATCCTCATGGCCTCCCATGGTATGATAATGTGTCATCTTAAATGTTAATATGATTTTAGAGAAGTGGTGTATGCGTGCAGTACAGTATATCACAAATCTTTAATCTGGAATAGATTTTACATTATCATGGTTCTTCTTCAGGAAGATCAGTTCCTCCCTCACAGACTCGATCTCACTCTCGATGTTCATCCTGCCCATGTTGGTTTCATCAAGGACCTTCTTCAGCCCCACAATGTCTGCCTCCACTGACTGGCGAATGGCCATCTCGTTTTCAAACCTGTATAAATAAATATGGTTTCACAAACCTGTTTGGTGGTATGAAATATTCAACTCAGAAAGGCCCAAAATGGCTGCCATTGCCATTCGTTGCTATCAGTGCACAAGATGGAGTCTCTGGACACCGGCCTATGTTCAGTTTAGCTGTTCAACTCGCGTGGTTCACATTAAGAAGGAATTCTTGAATCATCACCCAAGATGATACCAAAGCAGTTTACAAAGAGGGCTGTGTAGCATTCTGTAGAGGTTTCACGCTAGACTTCACACACCAAGTATTTTAATGAAAAAGACCAGATAACTGCATAAAGATGACATCAAATCCACTTTTTGAACTTCACTTAATGCTGCACCAAATTATCTCCCCAAGGTCTGGCATGAGTCAAACTTTTGGTCTCACATTTTACAACTGTGAAGCGTTAGACCATTTTTATAAAGCCAGTAACATTACACAAACAGGCAGACACAAACTGGCAATCTTCGGTGTGTGGTGAGAAAATGGATTAAACTGTTTTTCAGACTCACTTCACTCTGAAATCATCAGTGGCTAGACGGGCATTATCAATTTGGAGCACAAGGCTGGAGTTATCCACAGTCGTATCAAACACCTGAGGGAGAGATATATTGAATAATTACTTTTTCCCAAACTGAAAATGTAAATATATACTCTAGATGGATAAAAAAAAAGGTAACAAATAATTTAAGACTGTAAATAGTAATTTATGCACTTTTTCTGGATGTAAGTTTTTTTTTTTTATACAGTCTTTGTTCAACCATTAATTGCTGGCCAACTAGTAAATGACGACCTCAAAGACAAGAATTCTGACCAACAAACAAAACTTGAAAACTTGTATGTGGGTCATGTTATGGGAGCAAAACATGTCTGAATCCATGGCAACTGCCCTGATCGCCTATGTAAAAAGAGGAACCTCAGATGGAAAAGCAATGTAACGGGTTTCTTCACAGCTGAGTATGCTGTGAGTTTTCATTGTTAGAGGAATGGGCTGTGCTTCCTGTCCCTCATGACACACGTTCTCTGTTCCCCCCAATGTGAGTGTGTGGTTGTGTTGGAATGTTTCCTTTTCGGTTTCTGGCTGTGTCTATCTCTGTTGCTGTTTGGCTGTTTGCATGTGTAACCATGGTTTCCAGTTAGTTACCCGACGCAGTAAGGAGTTAGGTGCTGCGTAGTTGTCATTATTAGCTTCACGGGAAATCTGAACTCAGGAACAAAATATGACACTCCAATGTGGCGCTGGATATTAAACAACCGGTCACATGCTGGAAATGTGAAGAGGAATGATTTTGAGTGGAACACATCTGGTTCACATCGGTGTCCTCCTACGCTTGAGAATGTGGAGGGTGACCATTCAGGGTCAGAACAGTTTTTTTCTTTCTTTTTTAGTTGAAAACGTTTTATATGGGTTGTTTGGGGGTTTTGTGTCTCTCTTGTGATTATTCACTCTTTCCCCTGGTGATTTATTTGAGGAACTTCTGGTCAGTTTGTGGCACAGGGGGAAGGGAAATTGGATATTGGCCACACCCGCCATTCTGTTTCATAGGACATTGATAGCCCAGATACAAATCATGTTCTCTCCAGGCACAATACATCTAAATAATATGCTCAAGAAACGTTTATCTTTTAAATGTAAAAACATTGTTTATATGCCAATGTATAACCAATACAATGAAAACAAATGCATTTTATGTCTGGGTGAATTAAATTCAGGATTCTAAATGCAAGTAGTTCCCCTTATTCTGCACTACCTGTTTAATCCGCACCCCCCCCCCCCCAACAGCTTTCATCAGCATTCTATCTATCACTATCACTTCATTCTGTCCTATCTGCCCACTCTCTCCCTTATTTCTTACTAACAGCATCAGCATTCCTATAATTTACCTCTAATAAAATCAACACAACATTCTCGCATACAGTACAATCATTATCTTGCTATCTTTCTTTTCACCCAACTCATTCATTCATCTATCCGTCCCTCCTTCTCTCTCTCCTTTTCCCCAGCCCCCCAAACCCACCTTTTTGCGCAGATCGTCGATGACGGGGGTGTACTTGCTGTAATCTCTACTGTCCGGGCTTCCCTTCTCCAGCACCGCTCTGATCTTCATCTCCAGCTGTGCGTTGGCCTGCTCCAGGGTCCTCACCGTCTCCAGGTAGTTGGCCAGGCGGTCGTTGAGGTTCTGCATGGCTCCCTTCTCGTTGCCCATGATGCCACCGCTGCCTCCGCCCGCAGCCATGGAAGAAGCAGCACCGACCATGCCTCCACCCATGCCCATGCCTCCACCCATGCCCATGCCGCTGCTCACCTTGTAGGAGGAAGAGGACGAGAAGGCAGAGGAGCCACCAGGGGCCCCGCTGCGCAGGCCGGAGAAGTTGGCCGAGGAGATGCGGGTGCCCTGTCCGCCCGCTCCGCCGTAGGTGCTGGCGGCGCGCTGGGAGGAGAGTGGCATGGAGCGCGTGGCATAGGACATCCTGGAGGACTGCATGTCAGACATGGGCGCTGAGTACACTCTGAAAGACATGTTGGAGTAGTGAGCGAGCGATTGGAGTTGGATGGACGACAGAGAGAAAGGGAGCAGGCTCAGAGGTGGATCTTTTTGAGAGTGAGGCAAAATGAGGGAAATGGAGAACTTATACTTCTCCCCCCTCTCTGTTTCTCTCTCTCTCTCTCGCTCACCCGCAGGCCAGCCTCCAAGACCCTGCCTACATCCCCATCCTTCCCAGTCTCCTCCCTCTTTTCCCATGCTCTTGTTCACTCACAGCCACACTTTCTACACTTTTGTATGCTTCTGTCTGCCGAGAAACGAGAAGAGTTTTGGTTTATGCTTATAATCTGCTGTAAATATTTACATTTTAGAAATGGACCGAAGGAGTAAAGAAAAGAGAACAAAATTCCTGAAGACAGATAATACTTTGATATGGACATAAGTACGAGAACATCAAGATGAAAAAAACCAAGACAAAATCTTAAAAAACAAGAGTGAGAATCCAATAAGAAATGTGCTGTAATGCTGAGCTTCCAGCCACATTCTTTTGGTTTGTCCATTTAAGGCTGCAAACGTCCTTGGTATGCTGCCCCAAAAATAACTAACTAGACAAAACTGTCTGGCAAAGGAGATATAACTGCTCCAAAAACAAAAATAACATTCTTTCCCTAATGCAACAAGGCACTGATTTTAACTGCCCAGAAGCATGTAGTGCAAAACTATTGTGAACAAATAAAACTGAACAATTGATATAAAATTAACTTGTGAGAAAAACTACGATCACTTTAGTATTAAACTGCTTTTATCATAGTTTTGCATTGTCATGTTAAATTTGACAACACCCAAGCATTAAAACACTCTCATGAGGGCACAGAACTGTATGTGTGGTGACCGAGACAAAGACCTGAGGGAAACTGATATCACTGTTTCTGGCCAACAAGAAAGACTGGGGGATGGGAGTTGGTCCTCACTCAAAAGGTGAGGTAGGGTTGGGGTGCAACAAACACAAATGAACACAATAGTGCAGGTCACTAATGTGCCAAACAGTGAGGTTGCTGCATCAAGATGATACATATGAGGAAGTGCAGCTAGAAGTACTGCAGTCGTAGATTGTGATTCAATATTTTAGCGGTGTTGATCCTCAGTTTCAGAACTGTACAGAAAGACAATGGGCATGTGGAACCTTCATCTTAATCCTGCAGGTCAAAGGTGACTGCAGTCATTGTAATAACTTAAAACCTCTTTCAGTCGATGTTCCCAAAAAGTTTGAGTCGAATGAGTCACATTTTTGTCAAACCTTAACAAACCTTTTGGGTTTTATTGCATGAGAACAAATAAAAGGAACAGTTAGTATTGTCCCCAAAGTTTGTCGGCCCTTCTCAATTCCTTTATTACATTGTTTGGGCTGAAGCACATTTTTCAAAATGGACCCCAGAGAAAAACAAAACACACAGTAGCACCTAGGGGGAGTTGGCAATGTCTCAAATCCCCTTTTGAGACATTGCCATCTTATTTCTTTCACAGCTCTTTCCTCACATTCACGATCAGAAATCAAGACCAAACAACGATTGTTCTTTCCCAAGCATAAAAAGAGCTAAGCCAACTCAGCACAAAACCGCTATCTTTCATCTGCAAACACCTTTGGTAAATAGTTTATCAGAGAAGTGCTCCCTATATTGACAGAAATGAACACTCTACATACAGTGCTGGTACTTTGTAGCCTCTGTGCTACACCCACTGTGGTTTTGCAACAGTCAGGACAGGGCATTTTGGAGGTTGGGGGGGGGGGGGGGTTATCAGTAATCTTGAACATTGCGATTACATAGGGGGTGGGGAATGCAACACCATCTTGACCTGGTTCACCCTTGCATGTAAGCTAGGACTCCGGTTCTCCTAAACTCTGTTAGATAAGAAAAGACAAAGGGAAAAGGGGGAAAGAGAGGAAGAAAAGAGGGAGAGGATCCGGAGACTCTGACTCACGGCAATAATCAGCAGGAATCTGGGCAACCTCTACAGGAGCTTATGTGGTTCATGGATTTTGGACAACTGTCAGAAGACTTTAGCTCTCAGCTTGAGTTTTCTTGAATTCATCTTGTTTTCCTTTGCTCCCCCCCTGTTTTCACTCTTTTTCCAAGGGAGTGGTCATACACCCCCCCCCCACACACACACACACACACAAACACACTATTGTAGAGATGAAAATAAAACATAGGACCAGTTAGTTGGTGGAAATGCTCAAATTTATGTCCAAGACCCTGTAACATAAGTTACAATCTTCAAACTTTTTCTTCATGTTTATGAGCTGGGTGTGGCACAGATGGTGCAAATCAGACATGGTCAAAGTAAAAGAGTCATACATCAGAAGTGAGCGAAATTTGACGGATACAAGACTATTTTCTCTTGGAGATGTCATGTCCAACTTTAGCTCACACATATTCCTGTTAATGAAGATCCACGGTATAGGGTTAGGGTAATGCCCCACTTTTAATCTTTTGTCATGGAAAAACTGCCAAAGTTATGCCAGTTTTGGACTGAAAGGCTAAAGATATTAGAAGTTTACAAATTCATGAGCAAGCAATCTTCATCAGTCAGTCATTTTTTACCAAGGGGTTGTGACGTGGGATAATTTGACGCCCTAAGAGACTTCTTACAGTAACACTTTTCAAGTCAAACCTTCTTTTAGTAAACCCAGATAACTGTCTTCACGAAGTAGCAGTGCTTATGTGTTTTTTTTATGTGTGCGTGTGTTTTTAGATACTGCCTTCTTTTCTGAATGTAAAGTCAGTGACAACCGGAACACACTGTACACTGTATAAATGTATCTTGCAAAATAATCAGAAAATATCCTATATTTAATACTATTTTATGCTATATTTTCTACTCCACCAGGTGGCGCTATGCACAAACCAAACAACCCCAAAGTGGCATGACGAGGGGGGATGGGCAGCTGAGCTCACCCATCCCCTTTGACCCTGCTCTCTGGAGACTCAGCCAGAAATTTGCCACACCTTTGTTTTACAACGTGTCAAAATTACGACGTTAGTGACAATTTCACTGGAAACACATATGTGTTTATTGCTCTCAGAGTTTGTGAAGTAGGCCAGAAGGGAAGTATCATTATGAAACGGCATCATAAGGGGTCCCCCCTCCCAAAATGGCTGACATGACATCAGTTGAGATGGGGCTCGCTGAACCTCCCCCTCATTCCTCTGCATTCTAGAAGATTGTCTGCCTGGGTTGATGGGGGCCTAGTTGTTGTCAGTGGTTCTGGTCTGCTCTAATTTTGGTCGTTTTCTTGTTTGCTCCCTCCCTCCCTCCTTCCCTCCCTTCCTACCTCAACCCCATGGCATGCACGTCTCAGCACATTCCAGTATTTACAGTGTGTGTCAGGTTGACAACGTTTTGAAAAGACCACCCCCCCTTCTCCTTCGTACCCCCAAAATCCAACACGGGCCCTTAATCTACAAAGAAAATATAGTAATTATAGTGTTTCCATCTATTAGTCATCAAAAAGGGAGTTAAATAGATACAGCTGCATGTGTTTCATTTGTATGTTGGAACAAGGATTGTTGGACTGGACAATAGGTCAGTGGTCATTTGAGCATATATGGTGGGCTGCAACCAGAATGAGCTTTTCCAAAGGGGAAGGAGAACTTTTCTTATTAGTTGGTGTCTGGCCAAGAATTACATTCCAAAATGGATGACTGGTTAAGGGCTTCTTTTCCAATTGTTTTGGAGAGAAGTAAAAAAAAAATTGAGGAAGCAGGGTCTGGAGGAATGCTGATTTTGGCTCTGACCCAGAAATAACACGCCTCACTTCAAAACTAGAGTCTTGGGAAATTGGTATTATGTTATTGGTAGTTAGAGGGGTTGGTTGTGTTCCTCTATACCAGCCAGGAGCCACTTCACCTCAAAGGAGAGTGAATCCTACACTTTCACGACTCGAAATCCGGGCTGAGTGTGTGGCTTTAAATGAGCCGCAGCCCTATCTCATAAACACTACCATCATGCAAAGATAAGCTTTTCCCAGGGGAGTATGTGGGTTGTAACTTGTGTTACTAGGCAACAAGCCTGATCCACAAACTCACAGAACTGGCGTGTCAACGGCACTGCTCTGTTCACCGTACCTTTACAATGTTTGCTTTATAATCAGAGTTGAGGGAACCTCATTTTGGCATGTCAGCACAAAGGACCAATGAGCAACTTCAGTCTTTTAACAAGCAGCCCATTCAGTGAAAGGTATTAATCACCTAAATGCATTACTGTCTTTCAAGCGAGGATCAGGTATAAGGTCCATACTAGAGGACACTATAGCAGTCCATCAGTCATACTGTCAACACAAGTGGAAGTTGATGTTGGAGCTGTGGGGATTTGCAATCTCTGCGAGTGTACGTGATTGACACTTTGAACAGGGTGTGTGCAGTATGCCACAGGTATCTTGCGAGTACACCATGGTTGACTTTCATGCTTGGGTGGGGAAAGGGTTTGAAGACCAGGGAGGGGTCGGGCATTCTTTAAAAGGTAGAAAAAGTGACAAGCGCTGTTTGTTCGCTGTGTGGGGAGATAACAAAGGAATGTTCATCTGTGTCGCACACGCCAAGGTTTCAGACAATAAAGTGGGGTAGTGAGTTGGTCAATGGTTGCTTGGTTTTGGGTTAATGAGACACAGTGAAATACAGATATACTATGAAGAGCATAGTATTTTTTGTAGGATTGACGCTAAGAGTGCAACTTTCTTTCCGAGGAGTTGTGGAAACTGTTATTACTGTGAATGCATGATGACTCTTGACCTGGGAGAGATAGGGCTGCATGTACCTGTCTAGAATGTAAAGTACAGTAGCGTAAAGACTGTATTGAAATGGCCCCATAGATTACTACTCTTTACTAGCATCAGTCACGGTGAACAACGACACAAAGCTTGTCCGATCATAAAAGAAACCTGTACCAACATTTTAAAGACATGCATGGAATAGGTTGAAGTCGTTTTTATCTTTCTAAGTTTGTGTTTTATTGAATGGGCGTGGGTGTGCCTCTCCTGCAGGTAACAATGACCATACTGGAAGTCCAACATGGCGGCACATAGGTGACAACAGAGACATTAATGAATGCAAGATCGATTGTCATGCATTTATTTCATGCGTGAGGCTGAAGTTTTGTACTTGTTTGAGGCGAACCATGTTTTGCTGGAGAGACTCCACTGATGTGCAGCAGAGCTGACAACCGTCATGTATAGTTTTAACATAGAGTTCTATAGGTGCTGTATTAATTGGGTGTGCTGGCAACACACAATGGCAGACTTCCAATACTAACAGACGCTAAAACTACAGCCAGAGTTTCAGTTGAAGTTGTATCGAGACTGTCAAACTAAGTTGTTATGTAAGATTGTGTTCTTCTTCTTCTCTCTCTCTCTCTCTCTCTCTCTCTCTCTCTCTCTCTCTCTCTCTCTCCCTCTCTCTCTCTCTCCCTCTCGCTCTCGTTCTCCCTCTGTCAGATTCACTCCGTGTGCTGTAAATGTGTAACAGGACTCTCATTCTTCTTCCTTCGACATTCCACCATCCCTTTCTCCCCTTACCACGAGGATCAGCCAATCGCCTCGACCCCCGGGCCCCTCCCCTTTCCAGATAAATAGTGGCTGCGGGAACAGGGCCCGTCCTATCTGCTCGACTGACTCCCAGCAGCAGTCTCCCCTCTAGCCCTCTCTCAGACCACATCTCTCTCTCTCTTTCCACCTACGTGCTAGAATCCCAGTTATCATGTCGACCAGAGCTGTGAAGACCACCAGCTACTCCGTGAGATCTTCCACCTCGTCAGGGATGGGCGGGGGCGGAGGGTACAGCAGCCGCTCCTTCTCTGGGGGGCACGGGGTTGGGGGAGCCAGGCAGAGCTACAGCGTCCGCAGTGCCTACGGCGGGGCTGGGGGCATGGGCGTGGGGGGGTACAAGGTGGTTGGGGGATACGTGGCAGGGGGGTCTGCTCAGAGAGGTGGCGGGGTGGAATTTGGGTACATGGGTGTGGGGGGTGGCATGGGGATGGGCGGTGGTATGGGGATGATGAATGGAGGCTGCCAGCCCCCCATCACGGCTGTCACGGTCAACCAGAGCCTGCTGGCCCCCCTCAACCTGGAGATCGACCCCTCCATCCAGATTGTCCGCACCCAGGAGAAGGAGCAGATCAAGGGCCTCAACAACCGCTTTGCTTCCTTCATTGATAAGGTGAGTTTCTTTGCTTGTTTCCATGCATTTTCCACAGATCCACACATGTAGCGATGCCTATGAATGATATCCAGTGCATGTGCAAAAATGTACGTGATGTGTGTTTCATGTGTAGATCTACATAGTTTCCAGCAAAGGCATTGTCTGCTTTATTGACACACGCAATATTGTTACAGTACAGTATTATTCACCATATGGTGCTTGTTCTTTGTAATAGAGAGCTGCATGGGAGGAAAAAAGTTACATTAAAAAAGTGAGATGAGGTTAGGTTGTATCAGGGATTTTCCGTGATAGGTGAGATCACCCCCTATCGGGTTGCAACCAAATGTGAGTTGCACAGTCAAAGCGTGTGTTGCATGGAGAGAGCAGTACAAGTAAGTACACCAAGCTGAGTACAGAATGTTTCTGTTCGGAAGGGGTGTGTCATCTACATGCAAAGACAATAAACCCTGCTTTGTTATGGAATCATACAACCTGTGGCAGTCACCCAGCACTCTCTAAGATGGAAACTTAAAAACTGTTATTTTAGAAGGGGAACCAAATGATGATAACTTCCTGAGCATCTTCTTATTAGTGAAGGGTTGGATGGGTGGAGGTAATGAGGTAAGAGTTAAGGAGAAAAAGAGACAGTGGTTTTAGTTACATGACTTAAACAAAGCAAAATGCAAGTAGAATTTACATTTTCAGCACTCACAACTGTTTATGTGTCACCCTAATGTCAAGACCAATACATATCTGTATGGCATCAACTTGTAACTGGTTAATGTAAGACTTATTGCTGAGAAGATTCTTGAGACTTTCATCACTCATTGTCTAGCACATCCCAAGTCAAACAGGAAATGACATGGGATGGCTGAAACACTACAGTGCTAGATAGAGGTTTTGGAGTGTCTTCTGTCTGTCTTGTGGATTCTACTTCTACTTTGTCACTTCTCTATGTCATCCATACCATAGAGGGGCCCCCGAGGGGCCACTTGAATTCCATGTTAACTAGCAGTTGACCCTTCCTCACACACACCTTTGTGCACACAACCATCCCACCTTTTCTATGTCCTTTGTGTTTTAAATTTGAACACTACCCCACCCAAAGGCAGGGGGCACAAAAACATGGAAAACATTGAGAAACAGTGCCTCATTGTGTTGATACACAGAACTTGGATGTAAACATATGGAACTTTGTGGAGGACAAATTGGACTGGCGTCATTATACTGAAGCAGTTAACCCAGGGTACAATGTACAAACTGTCCAATATTTTAGCAACCATTTATCCAAGCATTCCTTCATAGATACATTTATTGAAATCTTTCTTTGATTCCAATAGTTTCAGCTTAAGTATTTTCTCTTGATTATTCATTGCAGCTACTTTATTTCCACCTAAAAGATCATACTTCAATTAAATCTCACAAACCAGTATTTTTTTAATCCATGATCCACCCATTCATTAAACACTACTAACCGACTTTCTGATCTGTCTGTCTTCCTGACCTGCAGGTGCGCTTCCTGGAGCAGCAGAACAAGATGCTGGAGACCAAGTGGAGCCTCCTGCAGGACCAGACCACCACACGCTCCAACATCGATGGCATGTTCGAGGCCTACATCGCAAACCTGCGCAGACAGCTCGACGGTCTGGGCAACGAGAAGATGCGGCTGGAGTCCGATCTGCACAACATGAAGGGGCTCGTGGAGGATTTCAAGTGCAAGTAAGTTAGCGGAAAAAGTGGAATGGGATTCAAAGAAACGTTTTTTGGGGGTGTGGCTCACTGGGCTAAAACACAAAGGCCTAAACCGGGGGTTGCGTTCGATTTCAGCCCGGGCCCTCAGTTATCTCTGTCTCCCGCCTCTCTTGTCTCTCTCTATCATGAAATGTTTAATAATACATTTTGGAAACAAACATTTTCATTATGCTTACCTTTATTAAGTGGTTTTCTGATTATTAAAAGTTATGAATTTGTATTTAATGTACAGTGTTAACAATGGTGGGAAATAGATCAATTTAGCACATGCTCCCTGTGCTAAATTGAACTTTTACTTCATGTCATAATAACATAATGAATTGAATATAATTAGTTTGAATGGGCATTTTCAACCATATGTAACCTTAAACTGAAGTCTTAATTTAACCCAGACCCTAGCCTTATCTGTGTTGAAAGATAAATATAGCACGTTTGTTCTTTTGGGGCATGACTAAATGACTGCATGTACAATTTTGTTGTGCCAGTTGCAGAATCATGCTAAAGTTGGAAAGGATGCACAAGAAACATGTCTTCCATGTCCATGTTTGTGTGACACTTACTCAGTGGCTTGAAATTGTTTCCAAGGTATGAAGATGAGATCAACAAGCGCAACGAGTGCGAAAATGACTTCGTTATTTTAAAAAAGGTCAGTATCCTTCAATTCAAGACCTGAAACTTGTCAACTATTAGTCACAGTGACATATAACAACATATTTAGCATTAGAACACTCAAAGCTATTAGCTTTACCAGCCTTTTAGTATGTATAATTTGAATGACACACACACACATCTGTATTACCTCTTGAACATATGCCTTCTGCTTCGGGATGTGGAACCTCAGGACACAGATGCAGCCTACCTGAACAAGGTGGAGCTGGAGGCGAAGCTTGACTGTTTGTCGGATGAGATCGAGTTCCTCAGGCAGATCTATGAAGCGGTAAGGTATCACCCCCCCCCCCCCCCGCTCCCTTTACCATGACCTCAGTCAAACACATCATCACAACGCAATCCCACTTGATCCGGGGCTTATTTATGTGACCCTGTCATGTCAAGCCAGCTGTAATAACAGTGTTCACAAAGAAACATCCCATGCGAGATGTTCAAAATGGCCACCATCGTTCAGTTTCGTCGGATTCCCAATGGATTCTCAATGTTTTCATTGTGTGCAGGAGCTGCGTGAGCTGCAGGGCCAGATCAAAGACACATCGGTCGTGGTGGAGATGGACAACAGCCGTAACCTGGACATGGACTCCATCGTGGCTGAGGTCCGCGCTCAGTATGAAGACATCGCCAACCGCAGCAGAGCCGAGGCAGAGTCCTGGTACCATGCCAAGGTACGGTGAAGCCCAGAAATAAAACTCTACTACCCAGAATGCACCAGAAGAAGGTATCATAAAGGTCTTTCACTTGCGCCCCGCCCCTCCCCCCCTACATGCAACTTCCCACCTATAATCAATAAACAACACAACAACATTGACTCGCCCCAGCCCCCCAAAACATCAACATGCTTCTTATTGACTCAGGTTAACCTGTAATGGTGTATGTTCTGAGAAGCTACAGTAAGTTGTGGGTTTTAGTTAATAGAAATGTGTGCTTGTGCCTCCAACAGTATGAGGAGATGCAGATGTCAGCTGGCAAGTATGGGGATGACCTGAAAAACACAAAGGCCGAAATCTCAGAAATGAACCGTAAGATCATGAGATACCAGTCTGAAATTGACCAAATGAAGAATCAGGTGGGTGCCATGAGGAAAACATGTATTTTACACAAATCCACAAATGTGCCAAAACTGCACCCTAGCTGAGTGAAAGTTTAGAAAAGTTCAATCTAACCTCTAGGCCTCAGGCAAAGTAGTCAGCAATCTCATCATCTTTCTTATGTCTTTTTGTAATCAAACAGAATATCTCAATGATTAAAGGGAATACTGGGGATGCCTTAGGATACCTGGGTCAGTTAACTATTTCGAATATTAAGCCATCTTCCATCTATCTCACCAGCGTGCTAACCTGGAAAGCCAGATCGCTGAGGCAGAGGAGCGTGGTGAGCTGGCTGTGAAGGATGCCAGACTCCGTGTCAGGGACCTGGAGGTTGCCCTCCAGAGAGCCAAGCAGGACATGGCCCGCCAGGTGCGCCAATACCAGGAGCTGATGAACGTCAAGCTGGCCCTGGACATTGAAATCGCCACCTACAGGAAGTTGCTGGAAGGAGAGGAGGATAGGTAAGATCTTGATTAAGAGAACCCAGCTTCTCATCTTGCTCATCTTGCTCATCTTCATTAGAAAATGATAGCTAACTGAAACTATAGCAACAGCTGGTGTCCAAAGTTAATCTTGCACTCTGGTGTATATCATGTATATATGACGATAAAAAGAAGAGTTCTGAGTCTATGACTGGCAATGTTTGACAATCTCTTCCCTCTCTCCAACAGACTGTCAACTGGAATCAAGACCATTAATGTCTCCAAACAGAGTTGTAAGTTATTGTGCTCACATGGATTTATTGTGCCAACAATTATTGAACCCACCAGAGGTGGATATAGTACAGAAGCATTTTATAAAAAGTTGTTCTGCTGTTCTTCAGACAAATTCTACTTGAGTAGAACTGTGAGTACAGGTCTAAGACATTTCTTCAAAGAGTAAACAGTCACAAGCAGGAGAACCAAGTAGTTATGTAGATAAGCCTACTTTCTTTTGCTGCTAATCAAACAAGAGTAAATCCTAAAGACAAGCATGCATTATTCTGCTTTCTGATTCCACGAGGCTCTAGCATTCTTTACTATGCTAAACAATGTCCTGATACATTGGATGATAGGCATAAAAAAAACTTGAATATAACGTTCATTTAACTTAAAAATCTCAATCCGCAGCCGCAAACTACAATTCCTACCCAATGGAGAGCACCCGCACCGCATCCTACGTCAGCTCTAGCTATGGTGGATTCAAAGCCAGCCCCCCCCAATTAGTCCGCTGTAACTTTGATGCAGTCAAAGTCAGCCCCCCCGAAATAGTCAGCTGCACCTTTGATGCAGTCAAAGTCAGCCCTCCCGAAATAGTCAGCTGCACCTTTGATAACAAGGGAGAGTTGAAGAGCAGTGTGGTGAGCCACAACAGCGCCACCGTCAGCAGCAGCAGCACCACCACCGTCACCAAAACAACCAACGTTGTCATCAAGACCCTGGAGGCCGAAGAGTCCATGGGAGAGTTGGAGGCGCCTGAGATAACACCTGACGTCGCGGAGGAAAAGGAACAGGAGGCAGATGCGGAAGACGACGAGTGAAGTCAATGACGGATCTCGCTCAAGGCTTTTCTATCTCCGTCAGTTTCTGTACACTTCTCCCGTCTTTGGCAGTTTGTTACAGGAGTTACTTGACTCCAGAAGGGCAAAGTTTCAATGAGCCCCTGTCTCTGTGTTGAAACACTGCCATTCATAAATGTGCCTTTTAGATTCCGTATCCAACCTCGTCCCCACCCTCCGACCCTCCCCTTAACCCTAAAAAAAGATTGTGGTGGTGAGAAGTTTAGTGATGGGTTTTCTGGTGTTTGTTGTGAGGCTTCCCACTGTCAATGTAGTCTCATTCACTGTGGTGTACGTTTGTTGCTGTTTGTTTCTGCTGTAGCACCAACACAGACAAAACATCAACACAGATGATTTGTTCCATTATGCAGTATTTCTGTAATGACATTGATGAGTTAGACCTACTGCACTTGAAGGGCTGAAAGATGAATGTCTGTGTAGTTCATTCTCCATGTGTGTCTCAATAACATCGAAAGAGCATTTCTGTTCAACGCTGTTGGTGACTTTTTTCAGCAATAAAACTACTTCAACACTTACACCAGTCATAATTGTGTTAAACAAGTTATGTAAACAATTCCCCTTATTTCAAACCCTATTTTAAAAGGTAACACATAATTGACATAGTATCCATTATCAGTGTCTTTGCGAAAACCTATAAGAACTACAAGTACTTTTCTAGGACAGAGGAAATTGTGTACACAGTTAAACCGCAGTGTCAAAGGTAAGCCTATATATGATAAGCCTGAGTAGGTAGAAGATGATTACATTAAAACACAACAATGACAGTCAGTGAGTATCATGCAAATATAATCATACATCTCCATGGTTTGCATCCACATGACCAAATCATTTACTCCAAATGAACACCAAATAGTATTGGAATATGAGCAGGATGTTGTGTAAGGGGGGCCCTTTTTTAATCTGTGAGTGCCACTGAATATTTTCCTTTCACAATTCACTGTCTCATTACATATTGTAACTTATGTTGAGGAGCATGATAAAAAGGTTACCATCTTGTGCCAATAGATGGTGTAGAAGCTCTGATATAATTTCTCCCTGTTTCTTCACATACAATGGCTATCATTGGAAATGACACCCAAACCAAACTGTCTTGACTTTATGTTCTTGATCTTCTGAACATGTCTTTGGACTTGTGACAGGACTTGTCAACATTTGCCACTAAAGACTATTCAGAATTTGCTTTAATGAGTACTGTGGACTTTAATCAAGCAAAACAGTAAACTTCTGAACCACACCCCAACCCCTTGAACAAAATCTGACCTTTAATGTGACTAAGTATCAGAAGCACTTGAAAAAACACAATTAAACTTGTGAGTAAAAACATCTGTGTAGTTTCATTTTGTGGTGAAGGAGTGAAGACATTTGAAAAGAGCAGAGGCACAGGCCAAAACTATTACAAATTCTTATTCATATAGATATATGTGCTCAGAAAATGAATTATAGTGTTGTAATCTGGAAATGTTTTAGTAACGTTGTTTTGAGACTTTTCACCTTAAACTGTATGCACATTGGACTTGGGTCTATGTTAAGTCAAGACACTATACATTTCATATCATGCATACCATGGATTCAGTGACAATACAAGTTGAAATGCAAAAGTAAAACAACAGCCCATTCTTTTTTCAATATCTCTCAACCTTGTATGGAGTTTCCAAGGAATGCAAAGTGCCCCACCCATATCACCAGAACGAAAGCTTCTGGGGGATTCAGATGTAAAAGTTTGAAAGCTTTACTGTTGTTTGAATGTGTTCATTTGTCATGGTTCATACAATGCTTGCTCAAAGGTGACATTGAAATGTGAACATACAATGAAAGCGCTTGCTAAACTTCGAAGGATCAGTTCATGTCTTGCATTGATCGGTGTAGTTGGTTCTGCTAAGCCCTAAGCCCTTCATGGTTTTGATAAGGGTTGGAGGTATCAGTTTTTGAAATACCTGCTGGATTTGCTTCCCATACTTTGAACCACACCTCCACAACCCACACCTGAAAGGGGCATCCATCTGAAATGAGCCCAGTTTCACTGGTTCTATTCCCTAATCTGTCAGTGGTCTTCAGCCTAGTCCAGAGGAATTCAAACCTGTTGCTCCAGGCGGAAGAAGAAGAAAAAAATGCTAATCTTTTGTGAAACAAGACATCTTGCCAAGGTTTGACAATTTATTTTAGGCATTCAGCAGACAGAGCCATGATGAGACAAGTTAAGGTTATGATTATACCCGCCAGTGCATCGTTTAGTTCATTCAATAAAACTCAAAAGCTGACATGTTCTACAAATTACCATGGAAGGAGATCAAATGAAGTAACGCCTTGTAAATATGTTTAGACTTGTAACTGTCTACATAATGTCAGTTAAGACCTCACACCAAGATTTAATAATGATGTAATAATTTATCCAAATTATATATTTTTAAACCATTTACCCCCTTAAGAACAACTAATCTTTCACTTAACATAATTTTTAAATAATATTGTAAACGTATTGACCGTACAAAAAAAAGATAAAAACTAATTTACAAAAAATAAACAAGAAATAATTGTATTTTCATACGTATTCTGTCCCATACTACATCTACAATGAAGTAGCCAAAATGTGTACTAATTATGTGACAAGTTTTCATCACCAACTAATATCAACCACCAAAGACATCAACTCTTGATATCTTTTTGCTGTCCTACCTCCAGACTAATACAACAAACATTTCACATTTCAGCATGTCTACAGGCTCTGGTCTAAACTATTCTGGTATTGTCTGGAATAGCTCAGGGGTCCCCAAATTTTTTTCTGCGATGGTCAGATAATTTTTCCTTTCCTTTTATGGGGCCGGGTCGGTCTGTAACAGAAAATAACATGGGCCAGAGTGACTACCAGTATTATTGTGGATATGTTATTATGATTTTAAATTTATTAATTGGATTAATGGATTAGTTTATCATTTTGTTATGCACCGTACAGCCGAACATATCAAGGGATGTATAGCCTATTAAAAGAGCATTACTACTATCGTAATTACCTTTTTTCATATTCATTGCTATTGAAATCAAAACATTTACTTACTCATGCATATTAATCAGTGTAAACAGATATTTTTATAGATATCTTATATATATAAAAAAAAAATATATATATTTTTTTTTACCGTTCGGTCCAAACACGTTGGTGGGCCGTATTCGGCACACGGGCTGAAGTTTAGGGACCCCTGGAATAGCTGATTAAAAGACAGCAAATCATGGGGTCTGAGGTCCCATCCAAGCCTTATTTTTCCTGACTCATTTACCTACAGAACTGTATGGGAATGTCCACTAGGAGAAATGAAGGCTTTAGTGACCCATACATCACAAAGCTTGGAAGCAGAAGTGTAATGGTTTGATGCTGGTTTGCTACCTCAGACCTACACAAAACTGATTACTGTACATGAAACATCATTGGATGACATTTGTTTGAAGACAATCTTGGTCTGCTAATAGATTCCCCAAACATCAGACTCAATCAAGAACCAAAAGGTTTTTTTGGAAAAAAGGCCTAAGAAAAGGGACTATTTCTTCTACTGCTGGAGAGGAATTTCTCAATTTTGTAAAAACACGCACCACATTGATTTATAGTGCCTCTGTGAACTACTCTGACATGACAGATCAGTTCTTCTCAGACAAGATGGGTTAGAGATAAGATTGAAGATGTAGCAAAGTCAATCACGATAACTGGAGCAACCACTTTTGTTACGACTCACCTCGCTTGCTTGAATCAAAACTCACTCTGCACCTGTGCATTGTCAGATTAGCAGGTAGTTCCAAAGCGCCCCTTAATCCATGCCCCAAGATATACATGTCCTTTGTTACTTTTAAGGTGTTGACATTTCATTAACCTCTGCTGTCATTTCATAGCATGCATTCGCTGATGTTGCATAGCTGAACATCACATGCACCAATGCAAAAGGCTGAGTACAGTGAGAAAATGCAATCAGATCTCAAAGAAACATGGGGTTAACAGGGTTTTAATGAAGCAGATTGTTGTTTCAGTTTAGTTCAAAGCTAAATGCAAAGGTTACAGTATTTTAACGCCTTTGTCAAGGACCAATTACATCGCAGGTTTCTTCATTGCATGGGCTTAACAACTGGTTCGTGCTTGTCTGGGCAGTTGCTGAGATCTTTTTATTGCTTGATGCTGCGTACTCTATCCATTTAATGCACCTGTCAGAACCGTGACAGATGTGTTTCTGACAGAGAATGCTGATCCTCAAGTAGCATGCCTGAGTTCCAGTGTTAAGTAACACTCTGTCGGTGCTTTTAGTGAATAGTTGTGTTCTTTCTGTGGCTGTGTGTGTTGTGTGGGTTTGAATGTTCACACGCGTGAGACTGTGTGCGCATGAGAAATAACATGTGCTGATCAGAATATGTACAGTTTGTGCACTTCTTGGCCTTTTCTTTTTCCCCACTCATTTAGTAATAGTCAGTGTTGGCACAAAAGCTATTAATTTAAATGACTGCGAATACAAATTACGAGGCATTAGGGTAGATGACTTCAGGGATATTATTCATACAATGTAATTCACTTCAGACACTTGAGTTGGCTGGGAGCAGTATCCTTCTGAGCTGAGAGTTGATCTAAGGAACAGGTCCTTGCTTGTTGTGTGAGTGGGTGTGTCTGGTGAGGGTAACAGCAAGAAATATTATTGACATTAAACAGATACATTGAACATGCCTCTCTGACTACTGCAAAGCACTGTATAACTGAATAATATAACAAGCAGTTACAACCCTCTGAATGAAACATTTTGTTAAACCAATTTGAATTTCCCTAAACAGTGTCCACATGTCTGGACTGAGGCAGCTGCACTTTAAGCACAAAGAAAAGAAAAATGAAGTGACAGCAGGTATGTGGTGTCTAATGTTTGCTGACAAAACGCTTTACCACCATGGCAGACAGCTATTGAAAGACAGTTAAGAGGCCTGTCTTGGTTGGCAGTGATATAGATCTAGCTCCAGCATGACATTTGAAAATATTGAAGTTGATGTGAGTTTTCACGTTCTGTCTAAACAGTGATTCCTCTTTCTTGTCTGGGTCAGCGGAGTGGTCCTGACCAGTCCACCTGGTCTTCTGGTAGCCCCTAGCAACCAAAGGTCTTGACCCAGGAGGGAAGGGCACACCTAAAGTAAATTCCATGTTGTCTGTGAGCCTTTTAACCGTTTCCAGACTGGAGTAAATAAGATCTGTTTTATTCTGTATTTAGTTGACCTCACTTCTGCTTTTGTTTAAGAGTTGCACAACTCTCTCTGTCCCAAGGCTTAAAAACACATATACACACGCAACCCCCCCCCCCCCCCTTCCCCCTCCCCCTTCCCTCCCCCCTCCTCCCACACACACACTACATATCAAATTTTCTATTTGTGTGTTGATTTCCAAATTATGTACTGTACTGTATACACAAACAAGACAGACAAAATGTCAGTCATTGCTCACACAGCCAAAAAGTACTCAATTGTCTGTGGACTGCCTATGAGACAAGTCCACCCAGAGCTATGTGGGTCACTGTAACGAGGACTCGTGGCACGGTCTTGACCTGCTGGGTCTGTCAATGCTATACTGTGGCCACTCCTTTTGAATCCTGTGTGACCGCTCCCACTCGATTATCTTAATCTTTTCCCACTCTCCCTGCCCAACGCTAATCATCGTCCCTGTCTATGTTTTTTTAGTCATTGTACTTTCCGTTTCTCTCTTTCTGTCTGTCTCTCTGACCAGGGATGAATCTAGGTTACCACTTTTGGGGGGGCTAAGCCCCTAGATAAAAACAATTATTTTTCCTGTGCCGCAGCAAAACTAGGGGGGTCTGGATATTTTGAATATCCTTTTAAACAGTGTCGTCTATTGGGTTTTAGGAAGATAAACTAACACATTTAGATTTAGAATTTGAAAGAAAAATTAAAAATTAAATGTATGTATTTTTTTATAAATGTTTTGGAGGGGGCTAATGAAACGTTTGATACGCCCATGTCTCTGACACACTCACTCATAAACACACCCACACAGTTTGTCCTTATAAGGTGTCAATGAATGAGACATTATCTAAGCGATTACTGGACTGACTGGATTGTAAGTTGCCATGGAAATATGACACAGTTTGTTCCATAACCATAATTGTTGGTGTGTTTGAGTCTGCACAGCTAGTGCTTCGTTTACACTGTCTCATAACTCATTCAAATCAACATGGTTAATCTTCAGATAGTATACATGGGTTTAAGTTTGTTGTAAGACATTAAAGACAAAACAAACAAAAACAATTGGGTGAGCCCCTAAACTTAACAGCAAAAGTTACTGTCAAAGACAATGGGGGTATATTGTACTGTATGTTATACTGTATAGGTTATACTGTCTATTGGAAGTTTCAAATCTATTTACCTCTCTCTCATGATGGCAATGGATGAAATACACAACTTCCGTAGCCATAAACGTGTCTGGAGTGCTTGGGTGGAAGCCACAACTATGACCTAAGGTTGCCTCACTCAGCTCGAAAATGAGGCAAAGGTTTTGTAACCACTACCGTTGCTAGGCACTGTGCAGCTATGACAACAACACTGCACCCTGTCTAAATTAGGGAAACTGAATTATGGATCGTCTGCAAACAAGAAACACATTTAAGTGCTACTAGTGGCAGAAAATGGAAATCTGAGGCTCTTTTCAATTCATATTGAAAGAATAGGTCCTAGAACAATTTTAAGATTTGAGCAATGTGTAATTTTTCAAGTCGTTTGTGTCTTACACTTTGGTTTGAAATATCACTCCTACGGTCTAAAACATGACAGCTTTGAATAACGGTTCAAAGAATGTGTGCTATGACCTTTTGTTTGCATGTTACCCAGGCCTTCTGCCTGTTTAAATACATTAAAAAATATAAGGCTCAAGTCGGAAGGATTACAATAAATAAGAAAATGAAAATATTGTTTGGGGACAGTGTTTATCCATGTGAGTGAACATTCCCACAACACCACAATTCCCATGAAATGAACCCACTTAGTCTCTTAGTTTTACTATTTTACAATGCAAGTGGCCTCATGTCTGTCTACAAATGCATCTACCCACTATTACTCATCATGCATTCAGAAGAAAAGAGCAAACACAGGTTGAAACAACCTCTCGGTGCCTGTCATGAAATTGCCAACATGAATGATTTGAAATGGATTAAATCTATTTTTTTGTATCCCATGTATGGTAAATTGTCTTGAAAAATATTTTGTAGACTTCTATAGACATATTTTGATATAAACTAGCCCCTGTATGGAGTGTTCCATGCTAATGTTTGCCTGGCTGGCTGTGTACGTTTTATACAGAGTATAGTGCAATTACACGTTAAAGTTACTCTACATAATGGACTAGATCATGGAATAGATAACTGGAAGAGATAACTATTCAAGCGTCAGTGCAATGAATACAAATGAGTACAACTCTCTTTGTTTTCTAATTTTACTAGAAAATATGTTTCGCTTGTTAAGGTGTGTTGCTCCACAGTTCAATCCTGATAGCTCCTCGGATGGCTACTCAAACATTGAGTTTGTGCATTTACAAACTCGCACAAAGTAATGGGGCCACCTCAGGAAAGGAGCAATTGGCTTTTGCGATTGGCTTCTGAGATGACCTGTGATGTCACAGTAGATCACGCAGCAGGAATTTTCCTGGGGCCAATAGACTCGTTCGGACAAGCTGGTCTCTGAGCAACACTACATGGCATTTGTAATAGCTTTTCTGCAAATCCATATTTCTGTCTCTGTGCACCGAAAGGAAATGGGAAGGATTATCACTGAAGATTCCTTCCCTACATAATTTCATCTATGCTTACGGAGGCTTAGGTTGAATTATTAACATATACCTGCTATGGATGATCTAGGATTTAAATTTGGCAATTGCTTGACCTTAAATACTATCCATATCATTAATATCGGTTTCAATCTTGTTTGAAAAAAGGGCCCTGATTAGTTTTTTAGGATCAAATTCTAGTCCTCTCCCTCTTCACACATCAAAATCTTGGAGTGAAAAACATGTCATCAATTAAGCATGTCGCCACACCTGTTGAGACTCAGACAGTCACACACGCACACACACACACACACACACACACACACACACACACACACACACACACCCAGGTACATTTAGTCACAGACATGCAGGTGTTCAAAACCACACCAACATATTGTGCAGAATTGTTCACTTTCCCTCTTTATCATGAGCTTCAGGTCAAGTCGACATGTTTTCGGTAAACTGTCTCTTTGTGTCTTGTGGTCAGTGAGTCACACAATATCACATCATCTTTGAGCTACGTAAGTACACACTGTTCTAAACCCTAACATCCCAGCTACCACCCATCAGATCCTATTGGAAAGTTCACACATTTTGTCTGAAATAATGGGTGGGGTAGTGACACATGAAGTTGCTAATTAGGAAAACAAGAAATCAAGATTATGAAATACGGTTCAATATAGAAACTGAAGAACCATGTTCATGGTAAACCTTCTTTCTAAAGTGCTATTTGGAAATATAACTTCTTCTTCTACTTCTTTTTTTTTACCTAAACAGAGTTGTAGAACCTTTCTTCTTAAAGAAGATATTTTACTGTACTAAGGCTTGAAAAGGTTGGAAAAACTGCACAGTGTATGTGAGTGGACAAGCAGCAGAATTAACAATTAGCATTACATTGCAAGTATCCAGCTAAATCACGACAAAATTGTTTCATTGTTTCATAGCCATTTTTACAAGCAATGTCCTAAAGAGCTTTACAGTGGCCCACAGATCAGCACTAACAATTACCATCGTAAAACCTTCACAGAAGACAAGGAACAACTCTGTGTCTATTATTTGCTCTGTTAAGCTCTGTACCAGTTTGGCCCTTTGGCTTTGGATCAGTTGAACAACATTCCCTTTGTCTTGTCTTACTGCATTGTTGAGATGAACACTTGACTTGCTATCAGCTCATTGCTAGGGTGTGTACCTTTGTAGGTGGTGAAAGCAAAGCTTCCTCGGTATAACAAGTCGGGGCAACGCCTCTGCAGACACACACCTACAAGGAAGACCAAAGCTGCAGGGGTGTGTTGAGTGTGTGTCTCTGTGTGAAAAGGCACCACACACGCCCTGTGGCTCAGTGTTGACATTTATTATTATGCTGATACTTAGTTCCTATGCTGGTATGAAATGAACGGCATAACACTCCCAGAAATTCTCTTTGGGATTCAAAATGAACAGTCTATGTGGAGCAGTGGGGTACGACTGGTACTTCAAACTCATTATTTGCACTTCATACTTCACAGCCCATGGCGTGTAGCTGATGCCTTGTCAAACCACTTGGACACCACCTGGTTTGTGTGTGTGTGTGTGTATGTGCGTGTGTGTATGTTTGTGCTCCCATCTAAGTCGGTACATGTGCATATATGGGAGTTCGTTCAAGGGAAGGGTAGCATGGAGTAGAATTCAGGTGTTGTGTAAAAACAGAATATATTCAGATTGCACTTTTGTATTGCATCAACTGCATTTGATTTCCACTCACATAAACGTGTCATGTGTGGTTTAATACATCTGTGTGGATCCCCACATAAACAAGCACATTTCACCTGAAAGTCAGTTAAGTATCATTCCCAACACAATAGGTTGATGGCACTTGGAAAAAACAGTTTTTAAATGACGTGCCCCTGTGATCTCTCCTTAAGCCAACTCGTATGAGTAAAAGGCTGCAGGTCAAAGTTTCTCTGGTGTAAAGCAATGGAGAGGTATGACCGGAATCTAGAGGAGGCAAAAGGGGCATTCTCCAACAGCTTTCCATTGTGGACAGTAACGTTTAAACCCCTTTCAGAGTCCCTCTAACTCTCAGTCAATGGGGACTCTGTCTGTTGCTATCTATGTTGTGCTTTATTATGAGCTTACTGCACATGCACCACTGGAAACAGTGATGTTACACCAGCCCCTACACCCTCGTCGTGTAATTAACAAGTGCTCGCAAGTTTGGTTGGAAGTCAAAAATAATCCATTAGTCCTTTGGCGTGAAGGTCAGAGGTTTGACTAGAGGTTGTAGGTTTGCAATACCTATGGTCCAGCACGCCTGGGTGGCAAACCTGACCGGATCGTCCAGTGCAGGGTTCTACAATCCTTCTTCCTGGAGAGCTACAATAGCAGCCTGCAGATACTGGCCTCGGCCTTATCTAACTTTAGTATTATAATGAGCCGTGGCTATCGTTTATAGTATTGTAACGTGTGACTTTCGGAAGTCATTTAGCTAAACCAAGGATCTGGAATGGGGCTTCAGTGAATAACCGGTAGCCTTTGCATGTTATCAAAAGAGTAGTCCGTTTATTTCACAAATAAAATGTACAGCAGGTATTCTAGGTCTGGTGCCACTGATACACAGGATGCCTTTATAACCCAGCTAATAATAACACAGTGAAATAGGCAGTGCAACTACACACAAAACGTCAACACGATGCAATAAGTGAGCACACGCACCCAAAAAAACACTGAGGTTCACGGCAATTAATCCCTCTGGTCTAAGTATAGCTGGACACACATGCAAACTTTCCGATCAGGGCCCTGGCCGCACGCCAGCAATTGCAACCGACCATAATACATACGATACATAAGATACAATACAAACAGGGAAATAGTGGCACCACCAGAAGGCTATGCGAGCTGGGGAGGCGGCAAGTTAACACTAGTGCACAAAGTCTAATGACACGAATTGCACGAATGGCACTTTGCCCTATCAAAACCCTGCAATGTTCAAAACAGAGATAACAATATAGCCAGTTCAATATTACCCAACGTCACGCTGTTCGCACAGCTTCGTGATATCAGAAAACCCAACACCCTTTACGCTGCCAACATGCCCTTTAAGGTTTTGTCCTTAATTGGCGTTAATTGTCTGTTGGAGAAGCAGCCGGAGGCTCGGCCGTGAATGTCCCGAAAGCTGGCCACCCATTGGAGGGGCTGGAGGCTCGGCTGTGAATGTCCCGAAAGCTGGCCACCCATTGGAGGGGCTGGAGGCTCGGCTGTGAATGTCCCGAAAGCTGGCTGTCCATTGGAGGAGCTGGAGGCTCGGTAGTAGGTGTGCGTGATATTAGATGGGCTGTGATCCACCCACTTCCTCCGTTGGCATCAATACTCAAAAGAATGACATCCCAATATTACATGCATTACAGTATTATGAACGATAGCTCTCAAGGAACAGAGAACAGGGCAGTGTAAGTGTTGTAAGCCAGTTCCAGGGTTTGAGAAGCCTGGTCTAAAAGAGTTGCACAGTTCGACAGAGAGAACCTGCATGAAATTGACAATATTAAGGAGAATTGTGCTGCTTGGAATCTGGTAGGGTGTTGCTTGTCATATGTGTGTGTGTGAAGATTGGTCCATACACACGTTCAAAAGAACTTTTGGTCTTGTCCAAGGGTTATTGCGTACATTCGGCGCACCATAGCCTCTGCAGCAGTGCCAATATAGGAACTCGTACAGCCCATGTAAAGTGCTTGGTCTTGTCCTGCTGAGGCTACACGGGCCTATACCGGTTTTCCCATTCAGTGCCCCAAAATGTTCAATCTTGTCCATCAGCCAAAAGTTCTCATATATAGTATAGTGCAGAACATTGACATGCAACCAAGCCCTGATCACTCTACACGTTTTATATCTTGACATAGTTGACATTGCACAGCAAAAAGAACATGACAAGTGCCAGGGTGTGGCTGTCAAGTGTCAAACGATATGTTCAATTTATGACCGAGAGAGAGAAAGAGAAAGAAATGAACATGAGCCAGTATTTCTCCTTTTCTTTAATAATATGTTTTTGTTGTTGCATGAAAGTAAACATTTGCAACTTTAAAAAGGTCTGTTGGCACACCATTGTTGTTTCTTTACACCTGTCTGCACACCTGAAAGAAAGCTGTTGTGCATGCATTGGAGCTACAACATGTTATCATTCCTACTTGCACCAGTTTATGCCCTGGAACATGTATTGTCTCTGTAACTGTTAACCATTTTCTCGCAATGTACATTGTTACATACAATGGTTCTTTGCATCTTATCTAAATATCATTCCTTAAAGTAAACTTTAAGATAAAAAGTCAATATATTATATTTTCAATTAGGTTTGAGTGACTGTGCACTGCATTCTCAATGTTGTATCAAAATTCAAATGTAAAGAAAATCAAACTATTGCACTTGCACTAAGAATTTTGTTTAGAAATGTCTTTAAAAAAGTATTTTGCAAGGTTTGACCCTAAAGTATTGTTGTGATTCGTGTTGTTTTTGGCGGCCTGTTTTAATTTTAGTTTTAGTCTAGTCTTTGTGTAAAGCTGTCATTTTAGTTTTTATTAGTTTTAGTCACGTTCATACTCTTTTTAGTCAAGTTAGTAAAGTTTCAGTCAACTAAAAGTCTGAGCATTTTAGTCTTATTTTAGTCAGACTTATCCATAACTATTTTCGTCTAGTTTTAGTCGATAAAAACTGATGACATTTTAGTCTAGTTTTAGTCAACGAAAACAGCTGACATTTAGTATAGTAATTTAAGTCAATGAAAATTGTATTTGAGTCTCTTTTAGATAAAAACAGAAATAGTCTAAGCAATAGTCTCGAGATGTTAATGCCAAAACCATTTGTCTAATGTAGGCCTATAGACCAATTATTTGTTTGTGTACATTCGGGATGCGCATGCAATGTGGCTGCAGAAAACCGGGAAAGGATAACATTTTAAATGGCAAAAGGACCACACTGATAATCCAAATAATTCGATAAAAAAAAAAAAAAAAACGTCGAGGAGGACATGCCTTTAAGAGAGAAAGCGATTACCCAATGATATGTTGCATCAGAATTTTGATTTGGGTCACAAAAGTCTTAAATTGGAGTGAGAATGTGCCCGGTACAGACCGCATAGTCGAGCGGCAACCATGTCTTCACGTCATGTCACAAAGTTAATCATTTTACGCTTTTACAGTCAATTCTACATTTAAAAAGTCGAACAGGGCAGCTTTCAAGAGATATGGGAATTCTGCTTTTAGTCAGCTGGTCCGATTATTTTTCTGATTTGTTTAAACTGGCAATCTGAGACATCCCAGTTGCACTGTTTTGACGTTAACCTCAGTCAGACTCGCTCACTGGCAGTGTGCACAATGTTGTATTTCACTCCATTCTACACCAGAAACGTCAGGGAGGACTGCCTAATGAAGATACGAGTCTGATGAAGATAGCCAGAATCTCAAATTTCTTTAACCGAGCCTGTTTCATTCGTAATTTTCCTGAGAAAGCGACCTCCGTTAGCCAGGCTAGTTTTGCCCAATCACTTGGACAGGCTATTTAAGGGTATCGGGGTCAAGTGACTTTTGTGCATAGACATGTGAACGTAAATGTATTTGTCCAAAGGCCAAGAGCATCAAAATGTTAATATCAAGATATATGATGACCTGAATGACACTCCAAGAGTAGGCTAATAGACCGGGGAGAAGTTCGTCTTTTGCAACCAACATGCGCAGTTGAGCCTGCTTGACAGTTGTGTGACGTAGGGTGATAATTGGTCTAGAATAAGGTAGGCCTATTCAAATTCAAGTTGTTGATGCCAAATTCAGTTCAGTGTGATTGCTATGTGAATGACAAAATTAGCTACAGTATTTGGCCAACAAGGGATGCTTAGTTCACATGCAGTCAGTCAGGTAGGTACTAAGAACCCACTCTCATACAAACAAATACACACGCACACACACAGTAGCTACACACACGTGGTAACCCACTTTACACTCTCAAACCAACACACACACGCTAGTCACACACTCTCACTGAGAGTCTCAGTCGGTTTCAGCTCCAGTGGCTAACGTTTAAAGCTAACGTCTAAAGCTAACGTTAAAATGAGACACATTAAGCACAGCCTCATGAGTTAGCTAATCATAATAACGCGACTAAACGAGACAAAATAACCTTATAACATTTCGTCTCGTTTTTATTTTGTAAACTAGGACTACATTTCGTCTCGTTTTTATTTGTCAACGATATTGCATTAGACATTTAAATAGGCTATCGTCACATCACCAGCATTTACGTTGCGTCTCGTTTTTGTCACTTGATAAAGGTTCGTTGATGACGATATTTAGTCATAATTTTCGTTGACGAAAGCAATACTAGTTGTGATCCTTGCAGCGGATTTGTCCTTAATAGTAAAACCTTCTTATAGTAACAGTGAAAGAACGGGTCTATCGTGTCATTCAAAGGCACTTCATCAGATCACTCCCCTGCACTTTGTCAAAGTAAAGGTCAGGATGCCTGCAGCCCCAGATTCACTAAAAAGCGATCGTTAACATCTGGTTAAAAAGGTCACCCTTTTTTAAGGTAATTTGCAGGGAGTGGCAATTGGTCACCTGTGAGTTGAGTTTCACCTTCTCAAAAGTTGTTTTTCAAGTTATTTAACCAATAACCCACTAATTAAACCTATGAAGATCTTGCACCACTCCTAATGTCCCATGACATGAATGCCTATTCTACCACCATGCCAAACATAAATATTTCAAACATCACAGGCTTAACACACCCAGTTCTCACATACCAAAGAAAATAAGAAAGATCTTAGTGAATTCCTGTAGTTTGGTTTGGCACAGACAGAGCATCATGAGATCAATGCACACACACACACAAACACACACACACACACACACACACATTTGGTGTATGCATTGTGCAAACCTACTGTTTCTCGTTAATCAGATAGGGACTACTGTTACTTTTACTTTAAAACTTGACTATTTCAAAACTAATTGTGAATCTTAATTGTAGCGTTTCCTTTAAGTGTTGAATTTAATCAAGCTGCAAAACACCCGGGGACCAACATGTTTTCATGTATTTGGGGCTGAAACCTTCCCTAAGACTATTTATTCAGGAACAGGGTGTGCGACAAAAAAGGTGTACCGGCTAAATCTGTCAGTGTTCCCATATAACAAAGAGCGTCACCTGCCTTCAATCATTCAATCGCAGTTGTGTCAGTTTCAATCAAGTTATGTCAGCACTGCATGATTAACGATCATTCTAGTTACCAGGAAAATAAAACAAGATCCAGTGCCTTGAGAGTGAACAAGTGAAAGAGTGTGGAAAATATCTGATATCAGAAGAGATGAAAAAACACTGCAGAAACACTGAATTCTGAAATATAAAGAAAGGAGAATTAGGTGAATTTAGGCGACGATCAGGTGGAAAAGAGAGAAGGAAGAAATGAATTCAAAGAAAAGTGATGCTTTGTCCCTTGAGGCAGTTTTCCAATTATTAACTGACTCTCACTGTACCCTGGAGGGCTAAAGTACTAACTCGATGTATGGAGGTATTTACTGTGTGTTCTTTTTGGCAAGCCCTACAGTAAAGTACACTTACCAGCTCATATTTTTTTTCCAGTTTTTTCTGATTTTCCTGTTTGGTTGAGAGAAGTGACAGGTTTTAGCCTGAAACTAATAAAGAAAAAATGTAGCTACCTTTGACAGGAAGAAAGGCTTTATTGTCATTGTCCCGCAGCAGCATGTAAGTTCACTGCTTCATTGAACTCAAATCCATGTCAATTCATAACATGCAAATGCATTTCACATGCAAACACATGCCGGCGTGCACACTTGCAAAGATGTGTGAAAAGTTCCTGTCTGTCGGAAGGCACACAACAGACAACTGGTGCACATGCACACTCCTATTCACAAGAACATTACAATACATTTCCATGTTAGTCATTAAGAAGATGCTTAGCAAACGCACATCCACACACAAGTGAATTAAAATGACCCATGCCTTAACCACACACAAAGTAACATTACATGCGCTTGGATTTGCTCACACTGCATACATGAATTTGATTCAAATAAATGGCCATTCCTTCACTCCTACGTCTGTAAAAATCCTTTTATTGTTTTGATTTACTCACGCAAGCTTGGTGTATAGTGCAAGTATTTACACAAGATGTGTGCCAGCCAAGTGATATGTGGATGGCATCTGTTTGTGTTTAGGTGTGTGTGGGAGAGAGTGAAAGAGCCACTTTGACAATGTTTGTGAAAGACAGTTGCTAGGAGACCTATGGGGGCGTGAGAAGCCTAGGGGTCAGATAAGACGAAGAGAGAGGTACTGTTGCAGCAGTGACTGGGACGAACACTCTCGACTGAAGGTTTCTCTGAAAGGACTTTGTATGATTTGATCAAGAAATCCTACAAACGTTCATCAAACGCAAAAAACATTCTGTCACCCTGACTAGTCACACATGGTAGCCAAGAAGATTCTTGCTACACATCTGGCTAACATACAACTGAAATCAAGCTCCAGTTAGAACCTCCCATGCATTTTTACATACAAAATTAAGCTGGATTGTTTAAATGTTAAGTTTCCCTCTGTCAATACAGCACTCAGAGTATGGGTGTGGTGGTAACATAGAGAGATTACTATGCTGAAAGAAGTTGTAAAATACATCATTCATTGAAGCATAATGTTTTTGAGAAGTTCCCCATTCTGTAGTAGGGGCTGTGTTACTGTGTAAGCTTAATAGTGTAGTATTGTCCAGTATGCCCATAACAATTTGGTGAGGTAACTATATTTAGCAACTTTGTGTTGCTCTTGCTCCCCCTGTTGTAACAAGTCTTTACACAAGGATACATGAATCTGGCCAAGTTCCTTTATTTATTTATGTATATACAGTCGTTTATGTAGACCATACAGATATTCCACAACATTCCCTGATTAACATGTTTCCAGCTGGAAGACGTCAAACCTCCAAAACCTTTTTTTTCTCAAACTTACTCAACAACTCACAACTCACTCTCATTACCACAGAATTTAAAGAGATTCTGACCTCTGCCCTTCAAACTGCAATGGTTACATTCTACATTAGACTGATTGTCCTCCACCACTTTCTCACTTTGTCTCTGTTAGCCTCTAGCCAGGGCCAGGGAAGGGTGTGCCAGAATTATTGCTTCACAATCTCTTGCAACCAGTCTGACAGGACTCGCCACTCCTCTTAGCCTCTCACTCCTACGGGAACCAGGGAGCAGAAACTCCAGGCTACGATAGGAGGAGGGAGGGGGCTAGGGAGGGGCGTGCAACCTGCACAGCGCTGCTGGATTGAGCTGCGTTCAGGTCAAAATGGGTGTGTCAACTCTCTCCAGGTGGAGGCGGAACCACCCTCCCCCTCCTTGTATGTGTATGGGGATAAAAACCAGCCGGTGTCAGGAGTTAGTTACTCAGAGGGACTTGACTCTCCTTTGAAGCCTACTCCTCCTCCTGTCCTCCATCCACTTTCTCTCTACAAAGACGACACAAGCCCTTTTTACGACCGCAACGATGAGTTACAGATCAGGCAACACCACCGTTCGCAAGAGCTTCTCCAGCCGCTCCTATGCCGCCCCCCAGACCGCCCGGGTCAGCAGCATGTCTGTGCGTCAGTCTGCCGGTGGATTCGGTGGTGGTTCCGGCTTTTCGTCTGGTAGTGGCATGGGCGGAGGCGGCTACAGTTTCAGCAGCTCCAGTGCAGGTGGCTATGGAGGTGGCCTCGGCTCTGGATTCGGTGGCGGCAGCGGCGGATTCGTTGGGGCCCCCATCACGGCTGTCACAGTCAACCAGAGCCTGCTGGCCCCCCTCAACCTGGAGATCGACCCCTCCATCCAGATTGTCCGCACCCAGGAGAAGGAGCAGATCAAGGGCCTCAACAACCGTTTTGCTTCCTTCATCGATAAGGTGAGTTTCTATGCTTGTTCACCCTGTGCAGCGCACACATCATTGACACTAGTTAGCTATTCTCTTGAGCTTTTCCTGTCTTGGAAACAAACCGTAGGCAATTTTTTTGTTTGTCTCTAACACGATTCAAATTTGCTGAATGTACCCATGAGGTGAATTGTAGTGAAGCAAATAGCTTTGGAGTAGCTGAGTGAAAGGTTCCTATCACCAAACTGTTAAAAAGCTATGTCAAAGTTAGTTAACATTCTCTGATGTTTAACCCTCTGATAAAAACGGACAAAAGTGAATGGAATCAGTCCATGATGCACAAAGTACCATGACATGATTACTTTAGGGACAAACAGTAAGATATGATATAATGTACTGGCACATGCATATATAAACATAGCATTTGTCAGTCTGTTTAGTTGTGAAAAGAGGAATCTGTTAACCAGATGCAGACCTGACCACAGGAATCCAAATGTGTAATTAATGTGAATCTTATCTGTGCAGTTAATCTATCAGTATTTCACTCCCTTTAGGATTAGGAGAAACATTTACAAAACCCTGTCTGTTTCTGGTCAGAGCTTTTCATGAACAGACAACCCAACCCCAAAAAACTCTTGGTTTGCTGAAAGGTACCTTGCAGCCTATCCGGGGGCTGTAGCTGCGACAGTGTCCCAGGGTGCTATCTAAATAAGGGTGGAGATTCAGTGGAGTGACTCACCCTACCCATACCTCTGAGATCGGTTCCCACCCCTGCTTGTCTATCTACAAAGCGTTTACAGAGTCCGAAGTCTAGCATTTGCAACTATCACACAGTTGTAATAGAGTGGCAGGAATGTACAGTGTGCAGAGTGGTGGAGCAACTTTCACTCATTGCCTGAAGCAACCACTTATTGGATTGGAGAACATTCCACCACATTCTAGGCATAGTAACCTACAGTCTGTGCTCTTACCCATGCCAACTATGGCACCACTGCAGACTCAGAGCTGAGTACACTTTGGATTTGGCTGAAAGTCAACTCTCACCAGAAGCTGAAGAACAAAGTAAACACACCCTCTGAGCCTGTATACTGAACGGCTTTGTCTGGTGCAGTTTTACCCACCACACCTAGTTTTTTAAATACACGGAAGGCCTGAATGCGTGGCCTCGGGAATGAAACAGAGCATGTGTGATGAGTCATAGCCACCAGGGATGATAGGTAAAGCAGACACCCCTCCCTAGCAGTGAGAGAAAAGGAGAGGGGGATGGGGGGGGGGGGTTAACACACAAGATAACAACTCACACTTTGTGGTCTTTTGTTTTGAGTGTGAGGAATGAGGACCTCCACGTCCCCAGACAGGTTTCTTCATGCCCTCCTAGGATGTAGACGGCTCCAATTGGGTGTGTTTCCACATCACCATATGTCGTTTAGGGTTATAACATTTGTGGACAGGGAGTGGCGTGTGCCCCACCCTGTGATGCTATCTACCGAGCTATGCAGGTACAGGGCGTGGGGTTTTAGTGCCTATTGTATATCTATGGCTATGTCCGATTGGACTGTTATTTTTGTCCATATGCCTTGAACAGATACACATTCTGCATCTTTTTTTTTTTTTAAGTGTTGAGAATACTTTTTTCAACCAAACATGGATTTAAGACATAAGTTTAAACAATTAATAAAACATGTTCTTAACTCAACAGGATTCTGGCTGGTCACATATGATAGCCAAGATTCTTGCTACACAGCTGACCCTAACCCTTATCCATTCATTTGAAAACTTACGGATGTGTTGGTCCATATATACAGTAAGTTCAGTCAACCATTAGAATTGACCATTCAACCCTAACCCTTTTTCTACCTCTCTCTACAGGTGCGCTTCCTGGAGCAGCAGAACAAGATGCTGGAGACCAAGTGGAGCCTCCTGCAGGACCAGACCACCACACGCTCCAACATCGATGGCATGTTCGAGGCCTACATCGCAAACCTGCGCAGGCAGCTCGACGGTCTGGGCAACGAGAAGATGAAGTTGGAGGGAGAGCTGAGGAACATGCAGGGTGCAGTGGAGGACTTCAAGAACAAGTGAGTGATTGAGGAAATGCTAAGGCTGCTAAACATTCATGTTCCATTGTGACTGCCCAAAAGTACTTGTTTACATAGACTGCACATTTCCCTAGGTATGAGGATGAAATCAACAAACGCGCCTCCGTGGAGAACGAGTTTGTCCTCCTGAAGAAGGTAATACCATGAGCAAATATTATTTGGCTTGTTTGTGTTTGTTGAGGATTTATTGGAACTCTTTAGAAGTGCATTTCGTGAACTGTTCGTTCTCTCCCTTCCTAGGATGTTGATGGTGCATACATGAACAAGGTGGAGCTGGAGGCGAAGGTTGATGCTCTTCAAGATGAGATCAACTTCCTCAGGGCTGTCTACGAGGCGGTACGAAACATACTCTTTGCAATTTGCATGAATCCCATCCGTGGTTGTGTAACATGCTATCCAATGTCCTTTACTTTGCTAATGTTGGATCCAGACTCTGATATCCTCTCTGCCTTCTCCTTGTTCTCCAGGAGCTGCGTGAGCTGCAGGGCCAGATCAAAGACACATCGGTCGTGGTGGAGATGGACAACAGCCGTAACCTGGACATGGACTCCATCGTGGCTGAGGTCCGCGCTCAGTATGAAGACATCGCCAACCGCAGCAGAGCCGAGGCCGAGACCTGGTACAAGCAGAAGGTGAGTAAAGGCTGCTGTTTGTAAAACAGGACGTGGAGAAATAGAAATTGCTGGAAGAGTCTTGAGAGTCTCGACTTTTCACTTGATGGTGGTACCCTAACCTGTCTTCTGCTTGGGAAATAGTACGAGGAGATGCAGTCTTCTGCTGGACAGTATGGTGAGGATCTGCGTTCCACCAAGGCTGAGATTGCTGAGCTGAACCGCATGATTGCCCGTCTGCAGAATGAGATTGAATCAGTCAAGGGACAGGTAAGGCGCTATGTTGTTTAAGAAACCCCTCTCTGCATCAAACACTAGCATATTAGCATTAGCTGTAATGCTAATGCTAAAGCTCCTTGTTTTTCTGTTAAGAGCTAATCTTAACAGAAAAACAAGGAGCTTTAGCATTAGCATTACAGCTAATGCTAAAGCTCCTTGTTTTTCTGTTAAGAGCTAATCTAGAGACTCAGATTGCCTAAGGATACCTGGTCCAGCTAACTTGGTCAAATACTAAGAATATCTTCCATCTTTTTCACCAGCGTGCTAACCTGGAAAGCCAGATTGCCGAGGCAGAGGAGCGTGGTGAGATGGCTGTGAAGGATGCCAGACTCCGCATTAGCGACTTGGAGGCTGCCCTCCAGAGAGCCAAGCAGGACATGGCCCGCCAGGTGCGCGAGTACCAGGAGCTGATGAACGTCAAGCTGGCCCTGGACATTGAAATCGCCACCTACAGGAAGCTGCTGGAAGGAGAGGAGAACAGGTGAGGAAAATGTTTGCTTGCTGCCATCAGCACCCTCCTCATGACAAACCTTATGTCTTTTGATGCATGGTCAAACATAAAAAATATCGCTACCATTTGCCACTGCTGTTAACATATGCTGACAATGCTTCATTCAAAGACTGACCTCTGGTGGCTCCTCTGCAACAATCCACGTTCAGCAGACCTCTGGTGGTGGAAGTAAGTGGAACTTCGGTCCTTGTCTTATCTTTCAAGCACACTCTAAACCCTGATGATAGGACTATTGGTATGTGGACCTTACCAATAGTCATGCCACAAGCCAAACTACAGTTGTCATACCTGCTAGATCTAAAGACTCGTTGTCTTGGTTTCTAGACTACTCCAGCATGGGTTCCAGCGGTGGGTTCGGCTACGGCGGTGGCAGCAGCCTGAGCAGCGGCGGCGGCTATGGAATGGGCGGAGGTTCTTCCATTACCAAGTCCTCCGTCAGCACCACCAGCAGCTCCAGGAGACACTTTTAGACAGGAATAAGGAGTCAGGTCTCTTTCCCTATCTGCATGTCTCAATCCAGACCCTGTACCTATCCATGGTGCTATCCAATACACTTTGACACAGCTTCTTCCATCTTGAGGAAAAGTGAAAGAGCGAGGTATTTCCCGACCCTTAGAATTCACGTTCTGGTTGATGAATTGTGTACTCCTGTGCCTTATAGAAACATAGAAACTCCGCAGATACAGAGAAAGATGTAGATGTTTTTGAATAGAGAGTGATGAACATTATATAGAACTGTGTTTCTCATTGGTCGAAAAATGCTCGCTTTCCTTTCATTTGTCCTCTTCAACACCACTGACAGGCTATCCAGAAGTCATGACCCAGCATGGTCAAATTTGCAATCTTTCTGCACTGATGTCATTGAAATGGAATACAAAATATATAGTTTATACATCTAAAGAATTATTGAAGCCAAACACTGAAATCACTTTTCTAGGAACCTCCTTGTCTTATTATAGCTTGTAACTATCAACAAACTGACATAATGCTGTAGCAGCCTCTTAATGGTGGTCAGTCATATTCTTCCATTAGATTCTGTAGGGATTTTCTGGTTGGGCAGCTGAATGACGTCACCCGCATCCTCAATCCTCAATGTCGAAAGGATGATTGCAGTCTAATCAGAAATGACTATTCTACTTAACCATTGTAGAACTGTTTTGTTGTTTGTCTGTTGCTGTGGTTGTAAATCGTCAATTACTAGTTTCTCTGTACTGAAGAAGAATATACAGATTTGCCACTGTCCTCTTCACATGTTAAGCGTTATGGTTGTTTTGAGCGAGGTGTGCTCTGAATTGTTTTCCTCTTTGTTTGGTTTCTGTATTTCATTAGATCAAAATGCAACAACGCTTTGACCAGATTTATTTTACAAAGCGTTCAAAAGTGTGTGTCCAAATTGCTGAAACGCTGAGAAATAAGAACCAATAAAATAAATCTGAGACTTAACATGAGTATTTTTCCTTTCAAAGTGGTGTTGTTTTATTGTATTCAACTTCACAACTTGTCTTCCTGGAAGCTTCTTTATTCAAATGTTTCAGGCATTTTGCACAAAAATTGGATATAGTGAAACTGCCATTAATATGATAATTTTATGATAAAATAGCTTTTCTCCACAACTGGCAGTTTTATAATTACACATTTATCAAATGATAAGTTAGTGAATATGTTTTCAACTAGCATCATCTACTCTAAAACATCCTCATGTAGTACAATGGATAGTGATAGGAATGGGCTTCCTCTACCATTTTGTGTACTCAAGGTGGACCGATGACATATATATTATCATAGCTGTTTTGATAGTATCCATATACAGTAACTCATATAAAGATAACCAAGTGTTAAAATACGGATAAAGTGCATACTAGGAACATTTATTAAACATACCTACTTTAAAAAATGAACATTCCAACAGATTTCAACGTTTTTCCAATGTGTGTTACCATAATGTTTGCTCCGTGTTTAAATACAAAAATTGTGAAACGAGCTGAACTTGCAGAGAACAAATGTTATTGTTGTGGCTTAATTAATCAAACAATCATCCAACCCAAGTTATTTAGAAGTTCATCATCAGTCATTCACTGGAAGATGCATTCCAGTCATGCATGACAGCCAAAAAAGAATCTTTTAAGTTGCAACACATAGATGACTTTACTGCCAACATTACCTTCTCACAAAATGATGGAAGAAGATTATAAGTATATATACCAACCAAAAACACAGCAGCAAGAGTCATCAGGAAATTGCATACATTTTACAGATGCATTGTGATTGACCATGGTAGGCCATATACAGTCCGCATTCAACAATCATTTGGATAAATAAAACCGAAGAGAACCAAATAATGTGCATCACCTTACACATTATGTGATATTGACCTTCGGCAATGGAATTTGCAAACTGCAAAAATGATCAAACAATGGGCTGATTTGGATTTCTTCAGTAGAAGGAACCCCTTCTACCCTATTGTACTTTTTGGTATTCTTCTTATTATTTTTATTTTCCTTGCGCCACTATACCTCAAAGAGTTATGGGTCACACATTTTCTAATTTGGCACAATGATACCATAGGCCAGTGGATACCCCCACACCAAGAATGGGCCAGTGTTAGGACCATAACCCACAGGCTACGCCCAAAAGTACACATTTCAAAGTGATGGCATTTCCACCCCATTGCTCCAATTCTTCTGACACTTTATGTATATGTCTCGTTTCTCATGGGGAACAAAAAAGCTTCAAGGACCCATAAGGTCCGCCATGATGGATTTTCCTGTATGATGAAAATTTGGGATAACCTTCAAAACTCTTCCCCTCATAAACCATAGGTCCAATTGACTTGAAATTAGTTATAGATATCTATGATGTCTTTCCAACTGTTATTTAGGATAAATAAATAGAAAAGGTGTGTATTCATGTAAATGTCCATATTGCCTCAATACCTATGGGTCAATAAATCAAATGTAATTTTGACCGATGGTTGTCAAACCTAGCATGCTTCAACATGACAGCACTCTGAAGTACCTTGAAACATGTCACCTTGATATGTCAAAAGATGGGGGAAAAAAAGCTGTCTGAACTTGGGCCAAATATGACAATGCCTGCCACAGGAGACATGGACTATTTTTTTTTTCATACAGTGACTGAACACAGCAAAACCCAGAACTTCAAATAGCTGACTAGGATAACATGGTGTCCTGTCAAGTGCCAGGTCAGAGGTTCAAATCCAGCCACAGCCATTGAGTCCATCAATACAATGATTATCTGTTTAGCGACAATGTGATCCACTGCAAAGGAAACCAGCTGTTTTTTTTAAAACATATATTGACTTACATTTCAATTTATTTTAAGTATTTGTAATAATAAATTATATAATGTGGAAAGGAAAATCCTTTCCTTCAAGAAAAGCCGAACATCTCATAAAAATATTTGGTTGGTCCTCCCCAACTGGTCCCCACTTTGCTTCTGTGTCTCCACTACTCCAAAATCAGAATCAAGTTCAATCGGCAAGTAAGTATTCACAAACAAGGGTTTACTATGATGGGAACGTGCATACAGTAAACGTATAATAAACGTATTATAAAAAATAAAAAAAAATCTTAAATAATATTCTTGGAAGGCTTTCCAAGTCGTTGGAACAGGGATACATTTACTTATAGACCTCGCTCTGTGCCTGCGGGCCTTATCAGACAAATTTCTTGTGGGCTGTTTTTCATAGGCCTCTTAGTTCCTCTGAAGTACATTTTCATAATGTTGACAATTACAATCTCTACAATTCTGTGCTATAACTTTGATGCAACAGCTTTGGGAAGGTCCTTATCTGTTTCCGCTTAGTAAATCAAGTTGTTGAGCAAGTTCCACATAGAAATATTTTTTTAAATGTTATATGAGGAAAAACTTGCTTAGGGATGTTTATACTTAGGGATGTTTATACTTAGGGATCTGCACAGACCCCTAACCTCAACACCATCAAACTCATTTGGAAGGATTTCTGAAGTTGCAAGCCGGGTGTAATTTCCCATTCAGTGCCCAACCTCACTACGGTCTTGTGGCAGAATGGCTTACATCAACTTACATCAACTTACACCAACAAATAAAGTGGAGAGGTTACTTTATGTGAATATATAAAATTATTTTGAAACGTGATGTTTGCATGCAGGTGTCTGTGGATTGATCAAGTTTCCACATACTTTCAGCCATGTTGTATACGTGCATTCTCCACTGAGATTCAGAGGGGGGCAGTGTTGTACTGCTTTTAGCTTGATCGTCACCCAGTTTTTTTCTTATCCTTGTACAAAAAGCGAAAGGAAAAATAATAAGCAGAAAAATAATATGTTTTGGACACGCACCCATCTGAACCGCATTTTACCTGAGCGATAGGTGAGGTTGACCTGCATGAAAATCTGCGTCTTCAAAAGCATCTTCCAAAACTCTACAAAAGCAATAAAGTAATTCCAATGTGTAAAGCAATCAACGTTTTAGCATTCAGTTTCAGGCGCACTGCCAGGTCATCAGAGAGAATGCTTTGGCATTTCAGTAATTATTCCCTTAACAAACAATGTCTGGCATCAAAGAGCATCCTTAGCCATGGGGACTGAATCAATTAACAGTTTATTTTGGTGCACACAACTGTCGGTTGAGCAGGTTGATTTAAAATGGATTTATGTACTGTAAATTCACTGTTGAGGAATAGCTTGACAGAGACAAAAATCACCACGCCTTGGACTTTGGATCTTAAAAAAGAAATTTGGGGGGAGGCACGTATTAAATTATTTGCATTACAAATTACACAAGTGTCAGAACACTGACGTCTTCTGTTTGTCTGACATGCGCTCAGGCAAACCCTATGAGAAGGGGTAAACAAAGACAACTCCTGGCTCATTAGTAGATTACTGGGGCCTGTCTGACGAGAGGTGTGCAGAGGGCAGTTCTCCATCAGCCAGTTCCCCCAGCACAGCAGAGGAGATTGAGCTGCCTGCCCTCACAGTGGCAATCAATATAAGAGGTTGGGGGGTGGGGGAGTGGGGTAAGGGGTGGGGGTTGAGGGGCTGCACTGCAGGGTTGAAGAAGAAGTAGGTGTGTGTGTGTGTGTATAGTCACAGAATGTGTATATACTGGTGGTTGCTTGGTGCGTGTATGTGTACTGCATAGCTGATGTGGAGCCGTTCTCTTGAACTGGAGGCTTGTGTGGGTGGTCTGTACTTGCAGGTAAGTGTTATGATATGCTGTATTTCTAACACTTTTCAAAGCCGTGGCTGGCACCAATGGCTTTTCTTTTTCTTCTGTTTTTTGGTGCAGATTTCTGCTGTTTATCAGCTCAGCTAGTTTGCATGTCACCAACAGATGTATGAGTCTGAAGGTAAAATGAGCACTCATAAATGAACAAGGGCTGTGGAATTGCCTGGTTAGATTAGCATTGTAAAGCACTGAATGCGTACAGTTTCCATGTGATGATTTTCAAGAGAAATACTTTTGTGTATTTAGTCCCAGCCTATACATTAATACAAAATGTATTTAGGCAAGGTTGTCAATCAGAAAATTGGTGGTCAATAGTAGGTTGGGTCAAAAGGAAAGTGGACCTACAGACCTTCTATTACAGCACACAGGCATTCATAATAAATTGCCAACAAGCTTAGTGACATCTACTTAGGAGGTGAAAAACTTAACAGAATCACCAACAGATAAATACTCATACTAGCAACTACCTTCTCCAGCATGCTGTCATTGTTGGCTGCCCTCGTTGTTGCCTGTCGCGTGACCAACAAATTATTTTCCCATGTGTAAGGGAATGTGTTAAAAGGCATAGCAGCAGAAAATACCTATTTGTCTTTGCATAATTTTGTTGGCATGTTATCTTCCACCTCATTGACTCTATTCAGAAATCCCTAATGGTTTGAAAGTGAAGCATTCAGTGGCATTCTAATGTGCAACTGACTGGGATTTTGACTGGGATTTTGAGTATTTACAGGTGAAATAGATCATATTACACCTGATTGGTTATTACAGTATTATATGGTAGTGTGGTGATTTCTTTGCTATGGGGTTGACATGGTCTTGCAATTGGACATGGTGTTGGGTAATAATAAAAAAAGGTAAACCAGAAAGCTTTAGGGCATCTTGAGTTGTTCTGCCACTCTTAATAGATATATCTCTATACAATGGCACAGTTTTGCAACATGAATAATATTGATATAGCAAACATACAAATATAATACAGCAGCACATTTCTTAATTAAAAACACCACTGTTTACAGTGGGACATTGATACACTGAACAAAATTAAGAATGTTTGTTTTTGCCCCCATTTTTCATGAGTTGAACTCAAAGATCCTAGACTTTTTCTATGTACACAAAAGGCCTATTTCTCTCAAATATTGTTCAAATCTGAGCACTTCTCTTTCGATGAGAAAATCCATCCACCTCACAGTTGTAGCATATCAAGATGCTGATTAGACAACATGATTATTGCACAGGTGTGCCTTAGGCTGGCCACAATGAAAGGCCAATGTGGGGTGGATGTATTTTCTCGGCAAAGGAGAAGTGCTAACACAGATTTAGACAGATTTGTGAACAATATTTGAGAGAAATACGCCTTTTGTGTACATATAAAAAGTCTTACATCTTTGAGTTCAGCTCATGAAAAATTGAGGTGAAAACAAAAGTGTTGCGTTTATAATTTTGTTTTTTCTTGCAATGAACATAGAAAATATTGTCACCATAGTGACAACAATTATATTGAAACTGTAAATAGACAAGAATGTTACTGAATCTAAATAGAACTGTCTAAAATTAGCACAACATGTATTTTGATATACCACAAAAGGTACGCTTTATATGCCAGGCTTGTCAGGAGAAGTGAAGTGAAGAGACTGACGCCATGATTACCTGGTCTGTGGCCTTAACAGGCCTTTTAACTGGCATGTGATTTAATTAGAGATACCATTGAGTGACTTTGCTCTTGCACCATAAACCGCGGGGCGAGGGCACAATCTAAGAATGATAAAAAAGAACTATGAAGTCGTTCAGCAAATTACCGGGCCTGTCCTAGCCACGTCCTCTTGTCCTTTTTCAGATATAATTTTGGCGTCCATTTTATAGGCACACCTAAAATGTGTTGTGAAAATGAAAGAGCTTTCAGTGAGTCCATTTATTTTAGATGTATGTTTAACTGGATGAAATCACATGACAACAATTAAATAACAATCATTTTTATGGCAGTAACGTATCCAATGGATTGTGAGGGAGTGAAAAGGGACGTGTTTAAGAATGGCGTTACTTATAAGCTGACAAAGCACAACAGCACAGACACTGAACATCTTTTTTTCCCATTTCATTTGAAAGCCTGCATCCCATTCATTCTCAATAACACCCCAAAAATTCCAAGATAATGTAAATGTAACAAGTTGAATTGATTAACTCTTTTCTCATATATAGTCCACCCACACAATCGAGTGGATCGTTTTTAAAGTTTGTTTTCAGTCAGGTTATGCTTCCTCCACAGAGGTTGTCTCCCGTCACTGTTTCTCTGTACCCGTTAAGGAGGGTGGTTTGTGGCCACACAGTGACTCAGAAGGCCGCCACTAGAACGAGATTCACATTTCACCAATCACACATTCTGAATTTTGGGTCAACACTACAAAAAAAACCATCCCACCCATGTTCAGCACTCTGAAATTGTGATAGGTGGAGGAGGAAAACGATAGAAAGAATTCTTCTGCTGTGGAATGCTCACACAAGTCCAGTTGTCGTTAGATTGGCTAGGCCAACAAACACTGTGCTGTAGCCTTGTTTGGGGGATAGATAAGCAAAACACTATTTTGCATTTAGATGGTTTTAGGGTTGCATACTTGATATTTTTTACGTAGTACAATTTCCAAAGTGAGTTATACTAATTTTTATGCCGAATCTCTTAAAAAACGAGGCTGTTTATATTTGTTGCTAAATCACGTTGCAGTGCCATCTCAGGGCACAGGGCTTCTGATAGAAGAGAGCGGGAGGGAAATAACAAGCGCAATCTTAATCATGGCTTACAGAGGATGGACTGAGTCTTGCTGTGTCAAATTACAGGCTTCAGCTGTGCCATGGCAACAGAGCACTTTGTGGCCCAGTAGTATTTATTTTGAGCCTACCATGCAGTATGGTTGAATATTGGGCTACATGGACCCATGGCATTTTATGTGTCTCTGTTCTTTTATGTGTATTTCTAATGGCTTCAAGTCCAGTCCCAATTCTTTTGCTGGTGTGAAGTATGCTCTAAAAGCATTCTTTGTTGTTTTTCTACACACCACATCCTTTGAGTGGAATTGGGGCAGTTCTGGAACATTCCAAGCTGACAAGGTAAAGCACTGAGCTTTCTAAAGTGGCCTTGAATAGAAAAAAAGAATAATTTCTTATTCATGCAACCAGGGCACAGAGCATACTGCCTGTACTTTTGTAGAAGCAAAGTGTTCAGCTAAATCAAGGCTGACCTCTTTGTAAGAAGTGGAGGTCTTTTTTTTTTATTGTAGTGGCCAAACTTCAGTGAGAGGAATATCAATTATATTTAGTCCAATCAGGGTTAAGGTCTAAGGTGTTTGTGATAGTGTGAGGGTACAATGGGACATCAGTAACACACTGTCACATTAGTTAGTCACTGTAGCTAGCACAGATAAATCATGTGTGTATCCTGGTACACACTATATTTTCCAGCATGAAGAAATGCAGCATGATTATGGACAGTATCTTACATTTGCCATCATGCATGTCATGGCAACCGGGTAAGTGCTACTTGATTTGTTATGGTTGTTATAAACCCCTGACAATTGAAGCCTATGTTAACACAAACAGTGGGCTCTTAGGAATATTGTAAAGTTCCAAAGATTACACAGGTACAATTACACTATAATTAAACATATACTATTCAGTGTTGTTTGTTCAGCATTGACAATGAATACATAGCAAACAAACACATCTCATTTGGGGAATATCCCAAAACTTTCTGCTATGCAAAAAGACCAGCGTTTTCTTTGCCTTTGCAGTGTCAGGAGGAAGAACACCACAACCAAATATCGATCGAATGGCCTCTTCCCCAGCTCCGCAAAGAGTCCTAGCAGGGGATTGAAAGACTGACCCCTTGCCCTAACTATAGCCCACTCCTGAAATCAATAGACATTACACCTTCCACAAACCCTCAATCAATATTAGTGAATATCATTAGCCCATCGGCTAATGCAGGAGATCAGTGAGCCATCAGAGAGCTACATGGGAAACAGGGAGGCACCAGGATCTGTGTTACATGGAAATGAGGGAACAATTTAGTGACATGGAGACGTCACCTCTGTGTTAAGCCGTCTGACCCACACCCAGAAACATCCAGGTGTTTTTGTACATTTGTCCTGCTATTTGATTCATATATTTCTCCCAGCTTAATATGGACTTTTTAAACCACACAGTTTATTATGTGAATGTACCTTACACCTTAGTATCTTAGACGTTACAGTAACTGGGTCTAAAAAGAAAACAAAACTTAATTGTTTGGGTGATATGGCAAACACTGTTTTAAAGTGACACTGTATGAGAAGAAAAGGGCAAAAGGGATATTTGTGATCTATACATGGTATATCTGGCTTTTTTGTTGCCTGCAGTGGTTCAGCTCTGCCATTGAAATTCATGGCTTAAGCTCCTTTAAGCCCTGTGCTCATTTTCAGAATAAAAAGGTGTCAGGAAAAGACCGGAAATGGGTAGATAGTTGACCTTTGATAGTGTCTCCACATTAAACTAACTGGGCATTTTCCTGAGCGTTTTCACATCCATGCTTCACAATTATCCTTGAATTAATGAAGCAACGCTTTATCTAGACTTGTTTGGAAAACCACAAATGGCACATCCAACTGAAAAACACTTAATCTTGGAAACATAATACAGTAATTTATTCGTCCTGGTAGCTGCACAGGCATGGCACATATTTATTAAACCAGACAACCCCTTTAACCTTTTATGATACAGTTGTTTATTCTTGTTGTAGAAACAGTCAATCTGTATAATGTGATAGACACTATCAGATTTGAAATCTCAGAAAGTTAAGAACCAGTGTAAGTCATACTCTGGTGTACAGAACAGGGCTAGAATAAGTTTACCCAGTCATGAGTTTGCCAGCCCTCAGCAGACAGGCATTTTCCTATACGCCTACGGAATCCCTAAGCTGACAGGATGAGGGATGAATCCCGCCAATGTGTGAGCACACAGACAGCATGATAAAAACAGGGAGGGCACAATTACAGGGTTATCACACAGGTGACTGGCCTGTTGGCTTATCACGACAGAGGACAGGCCTGCGAAGGATCACATTGACACCCTCGTACCGTAACATTTTACACCATTTAAACTTGCCGTAGTTTGATCTAGATGGGTTTTGCCGGAGAAAAATCCACATGCAGGTAAGTGATGCCACAGCTACCCTATAAATAGCTTAGGCTATTTATCTTAGGCTATTTATAGGCTATTTATAGGCTATTAGGACAGTATCTGTTTACACATATTCTTACAAACATGTTCTTATCAATAGATACAACTTAAGTAACACTTGGCATTGCAGTTCTCTTGTGCCAGTGCAGGAATCTACTGTGTGATAATTAACATAACTAATTGAGTGACATCTAAAGCTCATTGAATATTTTACACCTATATGAGAAAAGCCTTGTATGAATGAGCAGAGCACATAGCACATACTATTTCACAATACAATTACACAGCCAGTACATGTAGTTCATGTTGCTAACCTGCCTATTACACAGTACTTACCCATGTAAAAACATGAACAAAGACAGTGTATTCCAAATGCAGACTACATCCGTGCTGAGGGATGCTGACTAGGTCTGATGGACTGTCACTGGTTGTGTATCACCATCTCAAAGAAAAATTGCATTTTATTTTGCTAATGGGCTCACTGTTGCAAAGGCCACAAAACCTATTGAATTGGCCATCTTACACATGTAAATTCAGCAAACATTTTGAAATGAAATACCATTTGTTTGTTTTTAACCTTGAATACACCTGAATGCATAATATTCAGAGTAATTCATCTAATAAGGCACTTTCGGGAGCTCTGAACGACCTTATGTATGCTAATAAGGCTAAGGTCATTCTTGATGAGGAAAGAGTGTTGTTTATTCGCCATTATTCAGGTAGGTATGATAATGAAGGTCACTCGCCATTTGATAATTTACGTAATGTGCCAAAAGGGTTTTGTGTTATGGAGGCCACGTAGGTGGACATTTTAGGTCAAACCTTCATATACATAAAAAAAAATGGGAGAAAATTAATGGGGGAGCTCATAAATGCATTGTTATTTAATCCTTGTGTCCTAGGTCCTAGACAAGTGTCACACTTTCTTTAAAAGTCCTAAACATAACTGTGCAATAATGACTCAAATTGGTTAGTTTTATCAGAACGTAGAAATACATTGTGAGGGGATTCATATGTACAAAGAATGTATCATGTTATCGATCAACCTTTCATTGTAAGTGTTAAAGGATAGTTTGAGACACTTCTACTTTCCAATAGAAAAGTCACAAAACACTCATAACACAGTCACTTTTCGTGTGAAGCTGCTAAAAAAAACGTCTCAGTTTGTGGCCTGGGCATTAGATATGCATATTTTCTTTAATGCAGTTTGTTAACAACCTCTGTTGTCAGCAGTAGCTGAATAATAACCTGCCATGTCTTTTGTGCCCCCCTCCCCTGCCCTGCAGCTGTAGCAGTGTAGCTCTTGTCCACCTCTCCAACACCATGACCCTTAAAACGTTTTGATTAATAGAGGCATCATGGCCACTACCTCTGCTATGCGAGTGCAGAACATCAGAAATTTACAGCAATACAGCATCCGGTTTGTCACGCAAATATGGTTGATAATGCAACCGAGTCTCTTGCCTGTCACATCATGTTTAGTATTGCAAAGTAAAGTGGCACTTTTTTGAACTGGTTCACGGTATCAATGACTGTTTCTAAATTGATAGCACAGATTGTAAATGATCATACAGTGATGTGACTGTGTGGCAGTCCCTTGTTATGTGTTCTACAAAAGGCTCCTCAAAAAAGACATCCTCAACCTTTGCACACAAGAGAAAGAGGAAGTTATCGACCAAATCCTGAAATTGCTCTAACCACATGCAGCGACTCATGTTTTCATGTTGTTACTGTCGATGTTCTGGATCCAGTGTGTGTCACAGAGGAACGTGTGCGAATGTAACTCCCAAGGTGTTTCTCTGGCGTGTCCTGGGGTGATTTTCGTTCTGTGATTTCTCTCCCTGCCGACGCTCTCTCTGTCCTCAGTGACAGGGCGGTGTGCTTGACTGATGGCGCATTGAGGTGGGACAGACGGACGTAAGGTGAGAGATTGCTTATGCCAGGGCTCCGACACGAACCTATTCAGCTGGCAGTAAATGATAGATGCCCGGGCTAATTTTAAACACCATGAACTAAATTTCCGCTGTTGGAGGCAGCTCGTGGTAACTGGGGCACAGCTGGAGGGTTTAGATAAGGCCTGTGGTTACCTGTATGTCTACCTGCCTTCGAAACCACCACTCATAACATTTTTACAATGATGAAGGTTATTACTGATGAATCATGTGGAGTGGCCAGCCTGCTTTATGATGACTCAGATCCTCTATTGTTGGTGGAGACGACAAAAAGCAGCCATGTTATACGATCAACCTCTAGTTCTTTGGTTTCCAGTTTAAGCTAAAATGGCGCAGGGTGACGAAGCAGAAACCCGAAACTAGAAGGCTGAGTATTTGTGTTAAATAGGAGCGTGAAACATTCTCTGAGGCCTTTCCCCCTAATAACACTTTGAACTACTTTTGAAACAAAAAACTCACAGGCAGTCCCCTGATTTCAATAGGTACATTTCCTGTAAGGCATTCATTTGACAACCTCTCTGCCGAGAAACAGGCCCACGGACCTTTTACAAGGGTTTTCGTTGACTAAGACATTTAGTACCAGTATATAAAGGAATAAGAGTACATTGGTCTTGACATATACATCAGATAACATCATACAATGAATGATGGACTGCATGGCTAAAAGCCCACAAAAGACGTTCTAATGTTAATGTGTAATATCGGGGAATACGCTGTGTTGAGACTGGTAAAAAGAGGAAAAGGAGATAAGCTTACTGTGCTAGTGGATAATATTATCTGATTGTGAATCATTGTACGTCTGAGGGACCCAAATAAACATTTCATTGTGGTGTTTCACTTGTTAAGTTTACCTTAAAGGTAGTTCACCCTAAAGGTAAACTTAACTGATGTGAATGCATGCAATCAAACCTTTTGATTGCAACCGAATTACTTTTTTGCACTGCTATTGTATTACTGCAAGTCTTGTTTTCATGACAGGACATAAAGTCAGAATAAACTGTGTATAATCAATATTTTATCGAGCGATCATCATGTTTATTTGTCAACCTAATGATCCCACAGTGGGACTTTCTTCCTGCTAAGCAGAATTACAGAAGGCCAAAACCACCACAGTTTACTGCACCACTGTTGCATAGCACTTTCATTGGTTAATGAACTGCAGGCTAACAGCAATCATAAGAGACTTCGATACATTAACTTGTTTTTCTCCATTTTGCTCATCAAGTGCAATTGGTGCTGCATAGTCATGACTAATAAATGTAAATCTCAGTTTATAGGTGACTTTTTAAGTAGCATCGATTGCCCCATTTTAAGTTTGCCTTTTGAAAACTTTTTTAAGTATGTGAGGTATTGACCTACTCTGCCTAGGGCCCCTCTGGAAAGAAGTTATTCAACCTCATTATCCCTCAAATCAATAGTGTCTCTGATGTTGATTGGTGTCTGTGGCTTTGTAATCCATGCCATGAAACCCTCATTGACGCTTTGCTGCATCAGAGAATAACCCATGCATATCAATCTAGGATTGGGAAGAAAAGATACTGCACAAGCAAACTGCAAATGAATCCTGATTTTTTAACAGAACATGTTATAAGACTGTATAACCTTAATTCAAAGTTAACCCATAAAGTATGTGACATGTCAAATTAAGGTTGAATGAACTACCGTGTAATGACATTATAATACCTGTAGCAACATTGTATTTACGTAGGAACTTTTATGTGGTGTTACACTTAATTACAAGTGGCAGTAAAGGTTAATAAACAAGTGAGACTTGGTATGCGGGAGGGTTTTCTGGGGATGAGTGCATAACAACATTGATCTTATTTTGGTAACACAACCTTCAACTGCCCCTTTCCAACAACCACTTAACTTCTTACACTTATTAATGAGCTATACTGCTGAACCATAGCACTTACTATGTACCTACAATGGTTTATTATAGGTATATAATATATGTAATGAGAACAGACTCCACAGTCTATTGGAATACAAATTCAATCTGAGTTAAAATGAGATAACCTAAAAGTATGTTTATTAATTTAAAAGACTTATTGAGCTTTGGCACAAAGCTGTTTAAGTCCACTGAGAGACAAGACCTGACATTTCCTGTAAGGACCTGAGTCCTCATGGACTTGCAAAGTTCTTTTTTCCAAACTTTCAAATATACAGTTAATAACCATTACTCTAAAGCTTTGTTTTTGGGCATTTAACATAGATAAATGCACACATTAAATCAATATCCTAGAGATACCGACTTAGCGGCATTATGTCACTATGGATCAGTAGCAGTTAGCATTTTATATATCACTGCTATACATTATACTACTGTCATGAAATATGGTGGGTGTGTGCTTCCAGACACACAAATATTATCTAGCAAGAATCTCTGACATTTTCATTTAACCATGTATTAATACTGCTGAAACAATACAGCATTGAAGTTTGGAAAAATACATTAGCATGACATTTGGTTTGATTACTATCGTATTATATTGGTATTTAAATGTTAGTATGAAAAATAACATTAAATCGTGAATGATTGTGATGGTATATTAAACAATACAGTTTCATTGTTTAAATAAAGCTTATGTCACTTGTTTAAGAAAATGTGCTTTCATAATTTCACATGAAATCAAACCAATATCTAGCCTGACGTTTTCATGCTCATAATTCTAGTCAGAATATGAGTCTGATAACTCTCCGTTGGGCTGTGACTATGGGGCATGCTTCAACCGAACTCGTAAAACAAATGACTCTTCGCTCAATTGGATAGACCTACAACCAATCAGAGCAACTTAATATGTTGTTTGTTGAAAACGAATTCAACCCAAGCGCTCTTTGATGACGTGGTTTATTACGCTACTGTTGATTATCTGTCCATCATTGTATAAAGCCAACCCTGACAATTTAATTGGTCCGAACAGCTCCTGTTCGGACGTAGTTTTTCCCCAAACGAGCCCAAGACCCAACTTCCCGACAAAAACATTTTGTGGGTGGGGATAAGTTGGGCTGGCAGCCAGGCTAACCAATATCCATCAAGTGTTGGGGTTGTGAGAAATGTGGACTATAAACCATCACATTTTGTTTTACAGTGAATGCCATTTTTTGCTTCCAGAAAATAACAAAAAAGTTTGTCGTAGTTATTTGATAATAAAAGTTGTTGTTTATTTGTGTTTGTGTAGTTTATTTTAGTTTGTCCTATTGTGCACTGTGGTTAGCAGTATAATCAATTATCATTGACACGAAGATAAGCTCACTGGGGTCAGCCAAGTGCTTGAATGGGGACGAATACAAGTTTAAATTGTAAAAAATGTAGACTTGTTTTTACAAGTCTATGTTGGAGGGTTAAATCCTACATACTAGGTTAAAAATCCCTACAAACGTTACTACAGATTTCACATCTGGGTTTCAGTCCTTAGTAAACAATAAATGTTGAACTGATTATATATTGCAAGTGTCTGCTAATGAGAGTAGCCTTCAGATGAGATTGACTTATCCACTTATGTTTGGCCTGCATAGGGCAGCCATTTTATCTGTCAACCCTAAACCTGATTAACGGTCACACAGTGATTCATTAATCGTTTACCTAATTTGTAATTGTGGCATGTGCGTCTTTTTGGCTGTGGTTTTGGAATTGAACATCTGGCACTTACGGCAGTGGGTGCTGGTTTGCATACCTTAATCTTTGCCCTTGCTGTGTTGTGGCAGCTACACTTGTATTAAGTGTGTTTTCTTATTACGTAAACCTTTATGTCTATAGCCCTTTGTACATACAATTTCACAAAACAAAAGACCAGTACAAAAAGTGTAACCACTGGTGAAGTCAGGTTAGGTTGTCACTTCCTAGTACAGCAAACAGCTACCCAGCAGACCAAAAGACGTTCAGCACCATGGACAGCAGCCTCAGACCAGGCATTCGGCACTCTGTTAGCGGAGAGCAGTTCCCTTCATACCTGAAAGCCTTCACGGAGTAGGAGATGTAACAGCACCCACTCACCTGCAGCTCTCTCTCCTCTCCACTCGCTCCCATACATCCAGCTCAGGGATCTGCTGAAGCAACCGCTCGACACAGGGAGCAGTGTGACGTTCATTCGGTTACATCACGATCCCATTTGCAAGGTGGTTTCAAAAGGATCCATTTGACTAAAGACAGTGAAAAGGTGGTTGTATGTGAACCCCATGGAGCTATAGCTAGCCTCTATTGTGTGCCTACACATGTGAGAGGGGGACATTCTTGGCTTCAATAGGAACATGGTAAACATAGGGCCACATGATACCAGGACCCAGCCTTGAGGTTCCCATACATGTGGGGAGATGGAGGTTTCTTCTTCACCAGACACGAGCTCAATGCTGTCAAAGTTTCGAAAGCTTTTTTTCAGCATTTCAAACCATTGGTTTGGGAGAAATGTCCAATGTTGTCACTGGTTAAAAATACAGGCTGCCAGCAGACTTGTGTGCTGCAAGTCACTGTTTGTTAGTGGGCTACTGTACCACAATGGCTCCTTGTTTCCCCAGGCATGGTCAGGGTAATCAATGGCACTGCCTTTAAACCATTCATCCAAAATAGGAGTCACAAACGCCAAGCCAGTTAGGTTCTGGCACATTCCCCTCTAAGACTATGGTGAAGCCCTTCCATCGGCTCTTTCAGAACAATGTCACTGGAGAACGAACCGGCGCCATTGCATTTCCCATTGTCCTTGTGGTCCATCCACATTTAAAACAGCCTTTTCAAGAGCCTGTTGGTTCTGCATATCAGCCAGAGGAAATACATCCATGTTGCTGAGCATGACAAAATGAAAACTGCTTTTCTGGGCTCTTGCACTGACTTGCTCCGATCAGCTTTCAAAGGGGGAGTGCAGAACTGTCGGCCACTTGTATTTCATGTGGATGGTGTAAGTGTTTTCTCTGCAGTAGAGGAGAACCACATGCATCGTCCTGCCTTCAGGTGACTCGTGACTCATCTTGTGAGGCATTTGAGTAAAATATGTGTTTAGGCACAGAGAAATGCACAAATACTACACTGTAAGTGTTACTGGCGGTGTAATGTCTTCTCTGTGTTTGGCTACTGCCTCAAGAAACTATGTTCTTCAGATATGTCCAGATGCAATCATGATTTGAACCTCAGGTTTCTGTATTGCTCCTGGAAACAACAACTCCTCAAAATACAGAAGTTTGAAAAACAAGTGATTTTTCATTTCAAGGTGCCAACATGATTGACATTGCCTAAATATGACATGAGAAGGTAAATCAACACCTTATAATGGCTGACCCAGTTGTAGCTCATTGTGTCAACTATGTTCTAAAACATTGGTTAAGTTAAGATTTGACAGGAGCCATTATTGTACGAACAAATAGGAATAAAGAAAGTAAAGACAACTCCTTCCATTGTTTGTATGGTCCTTTATGTGCTGTGTGCATGTGTTGTTCATTATGCTGGAAATAACACCTTTTAACCTTTTCCTGGTCAGCTGAGTGTGGACTCACTTGACATACTCACGTCAACATGGCCATATTTTGATCAAGAATTCCATAGAGAGCAATAAATGCTGGTAGTTAATAATAAAATCATTAGGAAAAGTTCAAAAAGTGTGACACTGTTTCTTTCAAGGTGCATCCCTTTATCGCTTCAGTTCATCCTTTGTGACATGCATAGACAACACTTTACGTTAACTACCATGCATATTCAGCAATGCCTATAGCAACAACAAATTGACAGTTGCCCCTTTTTCCTGCAATCAAATGACTTAAATATTTCAACAGCATATCATGTTTTTATATTAAGAACAGTCATTGGCCGGGTTTCCCAGATTTGTTAAGAAGCTCTTAACGCTGAGAGCTTCTTAGGAGCGTTCTAAGAACATTCGTTCTTAGAACGCTCTTAAGAAGCTCTTAGCGTTAAGAGCTTCTTAGCAAATCTGGGAAACCCGGCCATTACCCTTTATCTGAAGAGCCAATCAGTAGTGATTAATGCTCACTACTTATCAAACAGTGTCAACCAGTGGTAAATTACTATCAAATACCTTGATTAATGCTCACTACTTATCAAACAGTGTCAACCAGTGGTAAATTACTATCAAATACCTAAACCTTTTAGGAATAAAGATTTGCTGAACATTAGCCGAGCTCTTGTACTGTAGATATTCTGTACATATGTCACAGTTAGTCCAGCAGGACGCCCCACACAAAGGACAACAGCTGGGTGATTGGAATGAGACACAGGAAGTGCAGGGAGCCAGGAGCCAGAGACAAGACCAGGACTGGAACACACCCAGGGAGACACAGAACACTAAGGCCAGGGAGAACTCAAAATACAAAAGGGCATGGCCATGACCCTGACAAAATAGTTTATTGATGGTATGATAATCTTACAGGGGACTCTCAAAATTAGGTGCAATTAAATTGTCTATGCAAAAACGTTTGTTATCATAATGCAAACCTCATATGAGATAACCAAGAGATTTGACTTTCTAGTTCATAGGCTTTATTTTGTGAAACCCCTCCACAGGCTTGATGTGCCTTTGATATAAGATGTTTGATGTATAATTACCATCAAATTAGCAAAGATTGTCATAAAAAGTGTGTGAAGACGCACGCACTGTACTACTTCCAACGGCACTAATGCCTGTATATAAAGGGAAATAGCTCATTTTCATAATAACATAATTTTAAACGTAACATAATTGCAACATAAGTATTTAGATCTTGATGTGTGATTGCAGCATAAATAGCAAGCAACAATTAAGTCGATCCACCTTAGCCTATCTCTTCAGATATGCTCTCTTAATGATAAAACCAAACCGAAATTAATCTGAACGCTCCTGAATCCCCATGCACCGGCATCTTCTATGTTGTCCTCCTACTTTTCGCCAATGTTTACTTATTGAGATTAACGTGTATGAAAATATGATAGGAGGATGAAGAGTCCAGTTTACTTTTAAAGAAAAAGCCACAGGTAGGTCCAGTTTGTCAGGGTGAAGGATGAATCTCTCAGATAGGTGTGTCAACGATAACATTCCCCAGTTAGGTTCAGCACCTTGGTGATCCACATCTGGAAGGTTCCTTTCTGTGTGCAATTCTCCTGTCTCCCCCCACCACCCGGCCTACTTGACAAGTGACGGGGTGTTTAAGGGAGACAAATGAGCACTGCGGCTTATCAGGTAATAGATATTGTACGGAGGAAGTAGGGGTAGTTGTGCCAGGTTCTCTTTTCGACCTCTTCCCAGTAGGATTTTTGCAGGGGAAGCGGCCATCACTTCAGCCCTCGTCTTTTATAGAGAGGAACTAGGTTTGAACGATAGTTCTTTAGTCAGCTCCAATCGTTTATTTTCGACGACTATATTCAGAAAATAAATACAATTGTGAAGTACCAGCTGAAGCACACATTCTTATTTCAGTTGTTAAATCTGGATCGAATTCTATCTTTCTATTTTATTGTCAAGTATTACATCAGAAATGATTGTTTCCTAAATAACGTATTCAAATTGAAAATGTGTGTGTATAACCCTTTTTAAAATCAATGTTACAGCGGGCTTCAAAATTGAACTGCACCTAAACCCTCAAGGAAGACAAGGAAAAACTCCCAGGAAAACTCATAGAAGAAATGAATTGAAGGAACCTTGGGAGGAACAATTCAGTGAGGGATCCCCTTCTCCATAGACTGCCAGTCACACAAAGTAGGCTGAACACACTCATGCATCAAGAATAGAGATACAAATGTAAACGTGCAAATGGAAGTTGAAACATATATCTAGAGTTCCGAATCAGTGCTTTGAGAACTGTCAGTTTAGGTAGTGGTAGCCACAGGGCTGGGAAGCACAGGATCAACACAACATCACAGGACGGCCAGGTAGATGGACATAAAGGGAAAGAGAACTCTGCTTTGCCCATCATCGGAGAACAATGTCAATGAAATCTACAATCCAAACAATTCCAAAAAGATTTTTGTTTAGTACTGTGTTTTGAAAACAATGGCTGTGAGGTTAAGAAAAAACTGGAACAGAGCATGGCTCGCTTGCCTTATCCTCACCTTCATTAGCAGCCAGATCAAAATTAGCATCGCAATCAGATAAACTAAAGGTCAAAACACACCGTCCCTTTTGACCAGTAGCATGACATCCAAACTGTTCTGTGAGAATCCTTGCCCTCTTTTCAGACTCAATTCTATCTCCGAAGGCTGACCTTTTGTTCGATGAATAGCTATGATTAGCATCTGCCCTCCAGAGCACTCTGTTCGGGAAATCCGAGTGCCTACCCTTTTACTCACGAGTCAAAAGTTATAAAATTAACCTTTAAAAGGGGTGGTAATTATTTCCAAAAGGTAACTATGATGAGCGCTTGTGCAGGATATTTTCTAAGCAGTGAGGAAGACTTGATTTCCATCCCAAGCATAAATGTTGTTAAATGAACATGTGGATATGTACATGTCTCGGTGTCTGTGTATTATCAAATACATAATTATAAGTATATTACTACTGAAAAATCTTGTTAACGAAGATGTTTGCATTGCAGTGTGGAACAAGATGAGAAGCATGTAGCATTGCATTCAAGTAGGACAATAAATTACAAAACCAATTCATTTTGCCTCACCAGCTTCTTTCATTCCATTGTTCTTAATCAAGCACTGTTCTAGGGTACAATATATACAGGTACAATTTTGATGGATTTTTATAGTTCTCCACATAACATTGAACATTGACAGAACTCTGACTTCCACTTAATTCCCTTCTTTTTCCACAGTAAACATTGTGCTGTTTTGCCTCCAGAATATATAGTGCTGGTAATTTGGGATATATGAAACAATCTCCCTATTACCTGGCTGTACTGAAAAGTGAAGTCAACCATTTTTTGCAATTACCTTTTGAAGAAATCAACGGATGTTACAAAATGAAAATCACCCAATAGGGAGGCAGGCCCATTCTCTCAGCTCTATTTGTCAAGTGCACGGCATTTTATTTATCCATCCAATCTGTAATATCTCCTTATTGACTCAGATTACAAACATTGACAGCACACAATGTAACTAAGTGCACAACACTTAGCTGTACTCGGTTTAGAGGATTTTTTAATGTGTTTAATATATACTTCAAAGGATTTTAAAAAGGAACCACTTGCACCTTGATAAACTGCCCCAAATGCAATTTCTCGGGAAATTGCAACATTCTGCAAAGATTGAAGATAAAAACATGGCAATGAAGACAAAATGGGAACCCATGACATTCAAAAGACCACAATAGCAGAACCACCATGAAACCCCACAGCATGTCTGCCAACCGTATGACCCCAGACCAGAAAGCTCTCCTGGCTGAAAGACTCCATTTCGTCTGTGACTTCAAAGCCACTCCCAGATTTATTTCCCTTCGTTTAAAAAAAGAACACACTCTTTTTTTACTATCTAAATTGAAAACTGCTAGAGGGGAAAATGATAGTGTGGCAGAAGCTTGGGAGGTGTCAATGGCAGAAGGGGGCAGGAGGTGAGTGTGTGTGTGTGTGTGTGTGTGTGTGTGTGTGGGTGAGGGGGTTGTAAAGTCAGAGTGTTGTGAGGCTGTGAGTCGACACCCATCACGGAGAAATGATTACCACTATTAAACGAGAACACTGAGGAGAGGGTAGGTGATGGGACCTTAACGCCCTCGCAGACACACACACAAACACACTTGCACACGCCAACCGTGCATTACACATTGTACACTTTGAGATAAATTGAGATTAGTTGAAATGTGTCATTGAAGAAAGTAAACCTTGAACAGTAAATGTTGAACAAGACCCTACTGCCTACAGGAGCTAAAGTGGAATGGCAAAAATGGCAGATGTTCCAAAAAGTACATAAGTTTTGGCAATGACAAATGTTGTGTTTTGCAAAGTTTGCTGCTTCAGTGTCTGAGGAAAATGTTTCATAGAATACTGGAATACAATAAGGCACATTTCAGCTTTTTTGGGGAAACATCTTTCAATAAATGCAAATTGTCCCCTCTTTTACTACAGTCAACAATCTGCTCTTAAAATCCAATCAGAATGACAGAGTGATTTCACCTGGCTAGAACTAGTTCACACTTTCCCCTGTGCTGATGATATAAATGACTGAAATATGTTAGCAGTCATTTTCTGTCAAAGCCCAGCAAGCTTTGTAAACACAAAATGTATGTCCACACACATACGTTAAAAGGTTAACTGAAATACATGTCTACTCTTTTGGAAAACTTTGATTGTACATCTCCACATAAAACCAAATACATTGTTCTTAATTGTGACTTACGGACATAAATAAAGTAATTTATTGGGCAGCCCTACACATTTCTTTACACCTTTGTTTCATTCTGCAACAAAGCTCCATTAGATTTCAGTATTTGGTGGAGTCACAACATCATGTACAAGTAAGCATTTATTTTACCAATATTTTATCAATATGTGTCCCATACTGTATTGATAGTTTTTGGACTTGTTTTATATAGTTGTCAATGTGTTTATATCACTTCAAAAAATATAATTTGGGGCTCTTCATTGAACATTAATTTTAGATTAAAAGCATGCAGGAAATACATTAACAATATATTAGAAGGGCTGGTGTGCACATCATTCCTAATGCCTGACTATGAGTATTAGCTTTCATACCATCTCACTCTGCAATACAACATAATAAACATACTCCTCACTTTATGGTATTAAATTAATCAATCCACATCTATGGCCTTGAAGCTGCACATTTTACAATACATGCAATCCATCCACCTGAAGGATCTGTCCAATACTGGATATGTGTGTTCTTAAGTATTCACAGAACATCAATAGTTAAAGGAGCAGAAATCAACAAGGAAGCCAATCCACTACTATTTAAGGACTACTGTTCCACATCCTAAGGATGTACCTGAAATGTGCTGTTGTGATTAATGTATTTTGTAATACAATTTTGTGTTTCCATGCCGTAGCAGTAATTAGCACCTTATCTCAAGGTCAGAAAATCATAATGAACATTTTCACCCCAAAAAGTCCCGGAGGCACTCTGCAGTTTCCCGTTAAGGGACTTCCCCTGTATCTCTCACTTGGCTTTTATCTAAAGTTTTGTAATTCTCCTGTCACATGAGATTTGAGATTTTACCCCGTTGTGATCTACGGTAATTAGAGCCACAAACTAAATAAGCCTTGAGTCAGCCATTACCTCACATTATGTCCTGGTAATTGGCAGCAGCAATTGTGGTAACCCCTGCTCCCTTCCCCTGCAGTGTGGAACTAATAAAACACAGTACAACAGAGGATGACATAATACACCTGGGGGTGCCATTCAGGAGTGGGCTGTCTGTCAATGCCAGGGAAGTCCCTCTGCACTGCATCCCTCCTATTGCCTTGTCCAGTGTGTGGGAGACAGGGAGTGGTGTAGTGGTTTGGCACTAAATATAGAAAGTTCATTTGTTCTTCCTCAACCAGAACATCAGTCATAGAGCCAATGTGGAGAGCTTTGTAGCCTCTGGTCCAACTTCAAGGGAAGTCTCCATTGTGGGATAAAAATAATTGCACTTCTTACAGTGTGTTTGTGTGTGTGTGCGTGTGCGTGTGTGTGTGTGTGTGTGTGTGCGCGCGTGCGTGTGTGTGTGTGTAGGACAGTGTGTCTGTATGTGTGCCTGTGTGTTTTTGTAGCTAAGCTCTGACCATAGATTGGGTTAGGAAACTGAGATTTTCCTTCAAGTGTAGGATATCATTATTTCTACTTCCAGATACAAGCCTGACCTTGCATCTATGAAGTACAACCATACTGTAGTAAACAAAAAACATGTAATGTATTTGTTAGATAATTTGTCAGTACCCAGTATCAACATCTAAACTCACAAATTCAATTAACTAAGACTAGAAAAAGTAAATCCATATAGTGAGGGGAAACCTGTTTTTAACAAATCAAAGACCTCAAGCCAGTATTGAACCAGTTAAAAAATTGTATGACTTTTTGTTCTCTTTCAATAATCTGTCCTATCCCTATTCCTTCATCACTCTCCACACTAACCATAATATATTCATGATCCGCCAAGTGGTGAAGGACACTTCATTTCACAGGTCAATTCATTTTAATTATCCAGCATATCAATATACCCGGGCATAGAAGTTGCATCGCTGACAGTTAGTGAGAAGCTAATTAACCTTAAAGCTCTTAGACACCCACTCAAGCCTTGAGACAGGCTTTTTAAATGTGCCTTGACAGGACATATCAAGGTGGAGGGAAAAAAAGTCTTCCCTTGATTCTTTGTGGCTTCCTTCCTCACCTTTCTTTCCCTTACAATGAATCAGAGGTGTTTGGCTGGGGGAAGGAAACCACAGACGAGATTGAAAAAGGAATTTACTATTTTTTTTTTACCGATTAGCTATATGCAGCCCACTATTTAGTATACAGTAAGAACAGTTGGGAGAGGAATACAGAAAAAGGATTTAGGTACCAAACAATGAGCATTTATATCTTCTGATTGACAATACCATGGTCATACCACCTGTAGTTGCACCGTTATCTGTGCTTCGTACCACCTTTCAACTAGTGTCCAAACCTCAAGTGGGCTTCCAGCACTAATGCTTTGAGTTCTGACTGTGCATTCCTCTGTGCCTCCCACTACCCCTACCCCCATCAAAACAAACAACTCAACATTTTCAAAGTACCAATTTCCTAAAAAGATGAAGAATTTCCAGGCTTGACGGTGAAAAAAACAGTCTTCAGGGAACAGTTCCAAGGAGGGAGGCTAGACAAAGAAAGAACATTCCGGTCAAAAGCCCAGCAGAGTTGGCTAATGCACCACTCAAACACGCTCCAGGTTCCAGATCGCCATTCCCTGCCTAACCTCATTATCACTGTTTGGCGCGGTAAAGGTAATTTGGCACCAGCTGATTTAGATTAATACACAGCGCCGTTGGAAACAGCTGCCGCCCCACCGACCACTGTTTTAGTGTCTCGGCTTTCCGTCGCCCTGCATTTCAATGAAGGCCCTGGGTAGTCGCTTAGCATTCACTGTGCAACGCTGTGATTGTTACGGATGATGGGGACTCATCTCGTTTGCTTATTAACAGGGGCAACAGCGGACACCCATAGCATAGAGTAGATGAATGGATTTTAATTGAGAAAAGCAATGTTTTAATTACTACTTGCTGGTCGGGATGACTGTCCTCACAACTTGGGTCATTTTGTTTCTCTGAATTACATTTTTCTCTTGCGGTGGGGCTGGGTGTCTAAATAGAGATTGTGTGGTGTGGTATATGCTCATTTTCTATCAAGTGTTTCTATCAAGAGAAACAATGAAAATAGTCATTGAAATACAGGGTATTAACATTGTAAAGATGGAAGTCTGCCCCCCATTCTGAATCGGAAAACGTTCTATCAGATCGTAATGAAACAAGGATCCATGGGACATTTTCTCTCTCTACTTGGCTTCCCTTCCTCCAGATCTCCCAAACACACCTGATTTAGATTTGTTGTGACTGTGCCATTTGGTATCCCATGATCCCTCTCTCTCTTTTGGTAATGGCCATGTCTCTAAGCGGCATGGCCTCCATTAGTGACTCTGATTAACCCTGTGGTGTCTGATGGCTGCTACCAGTCTGATGGGTCTTGACAGGGGCCGGTCTCGAGATGAGGTAGCCCCAGAGAGGGGAAGCAGGGGCAGGCTTGTTAAAATGCATGAGTTTTATCACATCTCATTGAGACCACTTCATTTGTTGATTGAAACGGAGGCTTACAAGAACTTGCCGAGGAGATCTGCTGGTGTTCAATTTTCACGCGGACGTTGACTGCGCTGCCAATTAGGAACAATAGTGAAAGAAGGGGGGGGATTGGATTTGCTCCCTCAAAGATTTGTAGCTCATAGGTAACACATTTTATTTAGTCGTTTCTAAATACATGCAATGCTAATCTTAAGGAGATATTTTGTGTTCTACAGCTACTGTAGTATACTGTGAAACCAGGCTTAATAGTAATTGTTAACTGTTCCAACTATCTATTTCTACTTTCACCTTTTTAGGCTATGTAAACCCACTTTTAATAGTCTGGAAGCATCTTTGCTAATTACGCCGCAAAACTATGGAACAAATTACCCATAAACATTATGGAAGCAAACACGCTAGACATTTTTAAAAGACCTACCTGTTTTACCGAAGCATTTAAGTAATTTGATCTCAGAAGGGTTTTACTACTTTTATTAGTTATATTATTGTTACTATTTTAATTATTACTTTTATCACTTGTATTATTGTTTTTATTGATTGTATGTAAAGCACCTTGAGCTACAATTATTTTATGAAATGTGCTATATAAATAAAGTCTTACTTACTTACTTACTTACAAAAAAAATACTGTTATTGTTAAAAATACTGGTGTTCAGCTTGGTAAATCAACTTGTCCTTTGTAATAATTTCATAACACTGAACAAATTGCCTTTGACCAGCTAAATTGAATAATGTCTAATGTTGCCAAGTACATATAATGCAAGAGTAAATTAATTAGCTGCAAGGACATTCACAACCTGAGTGCTTGATATTCTATTACCTGAACTTGGCTGTGTCGCACAGAAGCAGGATGGGGAAATAGTATGAAGGGTTTCATTTTATTTCCTGAGATGAAACAGGGTAATGGAATTTCCAGTGCTATTCAATCAGAAGATGGAACGGTATGGAGTTCTTGCGACAAAGTGCTGCCTGTTATTGAGTTGGTTCCATTGGCAGCTTGGAGAGAAGGCTCATTGCCTCCCCACCCCTCCCCCTCTCCCCCTCCACCCTCTCCCCCTCCATCCAATCTCACTCTTTCTCTCTTAATGTAAGCATACCTATTATACGTTGTTCGACGTGACACACATCGTGGCCGGATCGAAGCGGGGAGCCAGAACAAATTTCTGTCGCTGCAATTTCCCGTACGATATTTTTTGCGACAAAGTACAAGCAGTGAAATGTGATCTGTGTTAAATGCGGGAATGTGTGTGTACGTGCATGTGTTTGTTTGAGTAGAAATGGGTTTTCTCCATCAGCCAGAGAATGAAATCAAATCTGATGGCTATAGACTTGGTCTGCAGAGCCTCTCATTCACCCTTTCTTCAGTGTAGTGATGATGAATGGCAGATCTCTAGTGATTCTCACCCCCATCTACAAATGATGCCAATTATCTTGCTTTAGCCTATTTAGCCAGAAACAAAACGTGTACATTTGGGTCACAAACAAGTTATGCCAAATGTAATATACAGTATATGTCTAACTATCGGTGTGCAGTGCTTTTGGAGGACATCGCCACTGGGAGATTAAGGCGAGCGGGAGTTCCAGGAGCGTGCCGATTTATTGGCCCACAATGATGGGCCAATCATTGTGGATGATATCCGAGAGCAATTCTTTTGGATTATTGTACTGAGTGAGCTGGGCCCTGTGTTGGAATGCCCAACAAAAGTCAAACACATCCACTGTAAAAGTTCTCTGCAACTGGGAGCTGGCAGACAGGCCGGATATAAGCCCATCACCCTCTGTTGCGTGATGCCCGAGGTGTGGAATCCGCCTGTCCCCATGTAGCCTACATCAATCCCGGTCGTGTAAAGCAGTGCTCATAAAACACAGAAAAATGTTGAGTACAGAGATTTAACGTTTTCTCCGCATGCATACTTTTACGGGTGAATTTACACAGGGTTTGATACATTTGGCCCCGGAAGTGTATGGTTCAATAATATCTTGGGGCTAGGATCTGGCCACAAGGCCAATAAAGGCTTCATTCTAAGTGACAGGTGTAGAAAGGGGCATTCACTCACTCACTCTTCCATCTCTTTCTCAATGTTATTTCAAGGTTGACTGCCTTATCAATCATGTCCTGTTAGCATTTTTGGCCGTTGTGGCCACCAGTGACTGATAGGCAGTGACAACAGCAAGCCTGTGGTCATAAACTTTAAATGACACACTTGAAAAGGGGATTTTCTGCATGTCTCACAAGCCTTTTTAGTGACTAAACCGACGACAAGAGGGTTGTAAAACGCATTGCATTTCCGAATTGAGATAAAGAGCAAGAAAACAAATTTGGGAACCTAATTTAACCTCTTGGAGTCAAAGACACTTTTTTGTTTGTTTGTTTGGAGACCACAAATGCAATAGCCAATGTACTGGGATGTAAGTTGAACAATGTATGAAACCATATTTCTTTGCTAGTAAGTGAAACAGAATATTAGGACACCAACAGACCATGAACATGTTGAGATGTATTAACTTTTGATGTGAAGGGGTAAAAAGTAATTTAACAGCTATTAATCAGCCTGACATAGAAAAACCTTGCTTTCAAACAGGAGGTAATGACTTAACCATAGTTTTATAGCTCATTTGCCCTCCCCCCTCAAAGACTACAATGCATTATTTCCTAAATAAAACAAAATGTCATTGTTAATGTTGACTAAATAATGATGGCCTAAACGTTAATGCTATCTGTACCTCCCAGACTTCAAATGGGGGGACTTGAAATCGAAACCAGTGATTGCATTGTTTTTGACACATTAAACAGAAAATTGGATGTAAAATTGCTTTCAAATGAGCCAAGAGGCTAATGACTTTTTGCTATTGAGTAAATGTAGGACAGCAAACACATGCATGCTAAGTAGCCAGCGGTGATGTGTTTTGTTAAGCGGGCTGTGCAAGTGTTCTTGAAACTTATTTGAACTAAGTTTGTTCCCCCTCAAAATCAATCATCAGTTTGTACTATCAAGGAGCTTAATAAATCATCATGATACTTGTCGGTCAAAAACATTGTAATGAACAGTGCTCTGGAACCTATGTCGTTTCAGTTTATTCATACTTCTCTAAAACTCAGTCATTCATTTTTTAAATCCCTGATTAAAACCCCTGTCAATGTTGGCTGTGATTTGTAGATCTGCTCATCATTTCGCATTCCAGCTTTGAACGTACTGAATTATTCAAGGACACAGGAAAAGAGGGCTGCTGGAGTTGCGTGTTTTCGTTTGTGACTTCCTTTTAATGTAGTTAGCGTGGCTCTGCAGTGTATTTCTGGGGTGAATGTAATGGATTACATGTGAGGGGGATTGAGAGGTGGGAAGGAGTGCCTGCTAATGCCCCTGAGAGCTGGCCCAACTTCTTTTATCTCAAAAGAGCAGTTCAGAGGAAGGATGATGGGCTGTGGACAGGTGGTGAGAGATAGGGTGGCTGTACTCCATGCAATATTATGTCTAATTTGGGCTGCAAATAACCTGTTTTCTTTTATTCTATTTAAGTGCATCATGTGTATGGGATCATTTGTAATGTTTCAAAGCACAGACACACAGTTATTAGTGTCTGGATTTCTGCAAATATATGCAGAAACAGAATGTTCTGAGAACCTCATATTGTCATCCTCACGATAACAGAGGGCTAGTGTTCTTTACAAGGGATACCGTCATCAAATCATTCTAAACGTGTATGGTTTATGACTACTTCAACTTTGATGTTTGCCACAGCCTTCCAGAAATGACCCCAGCCCTCCCCACAATTGAAACCTTCATATAGACCAGTACATGAAAGCGGCCACTGTAGTGCAATGGCTCATTTGTATGCAGACAGAGGGACAGTATTTCTACAATGGTATCACACTGCTATCCTCAGTCCCTAATCCGTATTGTTCATGTTCACAACTGAGCAGGTATGTGCTCCTCATAGCAAACAAGCGATTATGGACTTTTTTAACATCTTCGAATTGTATTCATTGTCACGCAGACACAAACTCTCCATCTTAATTAGCCTCTGACTCTGTTCTGTTGTCAAAGGCAGGTATGTTTTGTTGACATGGCAGCCGTAATTGCATTTGTTTCTCTATTCTGTTCACGGCTGATCTTTTGCGTTTGCTTTACTGCAAGTGTGTCTGCTGGATCTGGATGCGGTCCTTTGAAGGCACATGTGTTATTTGTGTGTTTCCATTTTCTAAAGGAATGACAAAAGAGATGAACCCTCAGCATCAAAATAACATTTATTTTCACCATGTACCTTGTCTCCACAGTCTGAAATACGTTTAAAAGAGAACAAACATCCACTCAAGCTGAACCTTTGCTAAGCCTTTGTAGCTATTGGATTTGAAAAACGATTTCTTCAGTCACAAATGTTTTTCTTGCAATTCCAAATTCCACATGTCTGATATTACCCAACGTTTCAAGCTTCTTTCAGATGCAATAAAGACATGACTACTCTTAACACCTGTGATGGCAACTGACTTCACAGTTGGCTCCATCATCCATTTTCAGATGAGGCTTTGGTTCGGCTTGGGAAAACCAAGCTAACCTCTCAAGTGAGCAATTGCATTTCTTCCTCACATCCTTTCTTGAATTGAAACATTGGTGGTCTCGCACATCTGCTATGCTAATGGTTGCGCTGCAGACCTCCTGTGCCATTAAAGCCTTCCTGTCTGTTGGCCTGTCTTCCCACAAGGTGTCTCATCTGTGACAAATACTTTCAATGCCTGTGTGTGATGGCACATGGGGATCTAACGGTAATACACAAGACCCACCTTCTAATGATCACGTGCATTGTCTATGGGACCTATTTGTCTAAGACCAATAAACAATGAGCTGTGCTGTCCAACTGGACATTTAGCATTGCACTCTAATAGGCGAACCCTGTGAAAAGTCTAGCGAGCTGAAGGTTGTGAAGCGCTCAACCCAGACTGACCTTTCTGTGATGTCACCCTCTGGGATTTATGAAACTTTACTTATTTTAATAGGCCCCCGGCTGACTCTAAAGATGCTCTCTGTCATCTATTCTTTGACCTTGGCTCAGATGACAAGGAGAGGAAGATGGCAAAGAAGCACAATGGGTTTGAAGAGAGGTGTGGAGATTTAAAAGAATCAAAAGAAAAATAATCTCTGTTGCTTTTACTCCACTGGTGACCAGAGCCCATTCTTTTCAAGATCAAGCTCCAAATATTAATGTGAATGCAGTTTCTCCCTTACAGGTGTGCTTCACCAGCGCTAACATAAGACATTATTTGACCACAATCTTTTCAAAGGGTAACAATTCTCACATGCAATTATTTTCTTATTTATGGATTTCTCAGTTATTTGTCGAGAGCTACAGAATGTCTCGAAAGTTTGCCTAGAAACAGAACACGTTCCCCATTAATTGACTTGACTGCATTGACCGTCGGACGCAGTATTTCTTTCCCTGCTCACCTACAATATTGAAGAAAACATGGCCGCCTCAGTTGATGTGCATTCCAGCGCTGGAGCCCCTGGAGGTCAATTGATTTCCTCTCTGGTTCACATGTTTGTTTATGCTTGCCGTACCTTTCGTTAGCATGGTCTCTCCATCTGCTTTTCCCATTCAACCTTCTCCTCTCTCCACCTTTCCCCATTAATCTCAGGTCTCTCTTGTGGTGGAGCCTTCCGTCTCTCCCTCTCTCACACAGTCTCTCCTTTCCACATAGGGGTACTCTCTCTGGGATATGGGTCAGATTGATGTTTTATGGCAGCATCTACAACAGCAGAAGCCTTTCCTGCAGTAGCATGGGTGTTGTACACCGCAGTGTATTCCTCTCTACCTTTCCTTCCGTTGTGAACGTCCCTCATCTTTACTCACGTATTTCTATTTCTGTTATTTCATGGAGGGGATTTTTTGTTGTTGTGTAATTTACGTTTTTCCAATTTCCATCCCATTCAAACTGATTTCTGAAATCCCCCCATGCCAGTTTTGAACGCACAATTTGTCTGACATTATCATTGCATGGAGGTTGGACTGATAATGAGATATTAGATTCAACTTATTCTGAGTAGTTTAATTTTGGCTGTACAGTTTGAACATGCAATAAATACAAAGTCATGAGATTAAACTGAGAAATGACTCGGACACAGGTTGCATCTGTATTTCAACCACGTCCATACAGAACAGACACTCTAATGGACAGCTCTACTATCATTTCAAATAATCCACAGCTAAGTGTGTGGTTCCTTGAGTGCTCATTGTTATTCATTTTTCACAGCTATTTGCATGGAATTGAGCGACCAAATTATTTTTAAAAAGGTTCAATCGCTTTTCTGGTAGAGAAGAAGGGTGAGGTACAGTCATAGTGATGGATGGAGGGCTGAGAAACAGACCGTGTACTCACAAACAAGCCAGGATGATAGTAATTAAAAGTTTCTGTCCTTTCTGTCGGCTTCATTTATATACTTCACTGAGATGACAGTGGACAGTCTGCTATTGCTCTGCTACCACAGCATCCACAACGATTCGCCACAAAAACAAACCCTGAAAAACGATATTCACTTGGACAGTGTTTTATCCTTTCATGTTTGTGTGGTACAGTCAGACAGTTTTTTAAAGAAGGGGGGGGGGGGTTCCCCAACAAAGAGAACAATTTTAAGCTCTGTTGTCATTCAAACCTATTACAAATAGTGTATAGGTGACAATGTAAATCTAAATCCCAAAGGTGTGTGCTTTACCGTAAAGTCAGCCATGTTTGAAGTCAATTAAAGATATGACCCCAGGTCGTGTCACTTCCTAACTCGGAGATGGTGTCGGAAGACTGCTCATTGGCTTTCCAATGGATCAGCGTGGCAGGTCATTACAGCTGCGTGGGTTTGCAAGCCCATGGAATAGATTACCCTGACACTTCAACTTTCAACTCCCAGAGTTCATCTAATGGTATTGTCCTAGCTCTGGCATTTTGACAGTCGTTCGTGCACATTTTTATTTAAACCGCAAAGGGGGAATCTATCATTTAAGTGTCTATGGGACATCTGTCATTTTAACTAGAACAAAAAAAAGATGATGTTGATGTTTCACATCATCATAAAATTGCAATAAAGTGGGAGCCCTTGGTCATGTATTTATTGGCATGCATGGCACTTTAAAATCCATATTCATAAATGTCACAACCTTTTTAATGTTACAATGTGGAAAATCATACAACCTTCCTTTGCAGGAGTGCCAAGTTTCCGACCGAAATAGACAAAAGTGGAGAAAGACTTCAGAAAGCCACGGAAATGGTTTGAATTTACAGGATGTAATCGTCACCTCCCTATTTTACACAATGCAAACTTGACTTCCTTCACTTAGGTTAATGCATCCTGTTCTAGTCGGTTTCACATGACATCATTATGACATTGGGCTTCTCCATAGCAACACTGCTTTGAGAATTGTGGGCAGATGCTGATACTCGCTTAAAAACAATGACTACAGAGCTAGTCACACTGGGGAAGGGGATTAACGGAAAGCCGTGAACAAAGCCAGACAACCGCTATCTCTCAAGGCGCACGAAGCATCGATTGAGACATTCCTCGTAATAATTCATCATAATCTCCTCCAGACCTCTGGCTCTTGTTTGGCTGAGCCCTCCCAAACCAGCAAATAGCTTTATTTGATTACTGTGTAAATGTGTTGCATCTCTGGTTTGCTTAGCGGGAGCAGGGCTAGGTGTCCTTTGTGCTAGCAGGGATAACTACCTGTGGTTCTGTTGTACAGGCCTCCATTAAGGCTGGTCTCTGTGTGCTTGGGGGTTAACAAAGTGTGTGCTTGAGGATGGGATCGTGTCTGGGGTAACTAGGGTGGAGAGGCGCCTAGAGATGCGTGGACTTACATCCTGTTTGATCTGCCAAGAGCTTTAAATGGGGAACTATATGTAGGTCACTGGTGTCTAAAATTAAACAATGTTACTGTTGGGATGTTGCACTTTAAGATTTTAAGGTGAATGTATCAATAAGAGTCAAGTAATGTGGAACTTTGCAATCTTTTTCATTCTCTTCTCTTTCTGAAAATAAATCAAGTGTCAATACAGTGCATTTAATGACTTTGACACATTTTATAGGATTATTAGAATGGTTAGTTAACATGACTTTTAAGGCACAGTCAGGTTAATTGTCAGGTAATGGTGTATTTCTTACTCAGAAGAGTCTTGGAGTGATCGTATCTTCCCATGCCACACAATGTTCGGTTCATCTTGAAACCATTACCACAAGCTTCATCTTTCGCTCGTCCGCCACGTTCCAAATAAAATATTTCCCTTCTCTCCACGTATTTTGTCACCATCTTTTTTTCTATCAGATGAAATAAAATACAGAGGTCTCAGAAGTAAACAGATGTGACAATGTGCGTATACACAGACTGCCAAGCAACAAGAAAACTGCTGATAAAAGGAGGAAGTGGAGGAGGGAGCAAATCAATTGCAGTTGAACAAAAAGTCGAGCTTGGTGCGCGTAAGATTTCCTCACCCCGTAGGATGTCCTTGTAAATAGAAATCCAAGACTTGGAATCTATCTGGAACAACAAATCCCTCTAAGAAAACCCATGTATAGAAAGTCAAAGGGATGTTTTTGACTTAAGTAAGCTGATAAATGGATTAAGTCTTATAAGTTTATTAAATTGTAGGGTAATTGGCAGGATCAATAGTTCAAGTACTGGCGGAAATCTGCACATTGTGGCAAGTGGTCTCTCAACGGATGCAAGCTGACAATTCTACAGAAAAATTTACGAAAAGTAAATTAATAATAAGTAATTATGTAAAATGCCTTTCTGTAATTTTCCACAGACAGAAATTGCTGTTAGAGTTATGTTTGTTAACCAGATTATTTCCTTGCTAATGATAAATAAGCTCCAAGTGTTGTTTTACTGTCTGCTCAAAGTAGCTCTACTTAGCACAGATTGAACCGCCATTTGTTTCTATTAAAGAAGTCTGATACGGTCTAGTTACCAGACGCTATCCTCTCTGTTTGGGCTCTCTTTAAATCTCTCACTAACAGTTAGAATGCATCTAATTTAGATTCATGTGGGCTTCATAACAGCATCCAACCACCATAATACAGTTTAATGAACAATTTTAAAACCCATTTTAAAGAATAGATTATGCTGCCACCGAAAACACAAAAGGAATGGAATCTTAATCTTACACCATTCACTTATAACCCTGCCCCAGGTGGACAGGGGCAAATGCAGCCCATGCAATGCTCCATCCTGTTTTGGAAAGATAGCGTCTGGTCTGTGTTTCTCCAACCCTGATTTAGGGCACATGGTTCTAATAATGAATGAACTGCAGTAAACTGGATGAGGTTTGTTACAACTGTTTTCTGGACCAAAGACCTAACCGTGTTGGAAGCTCATTAGACAGTGAGGCAGCCCTGTCTTGAGTCAGGGACCAGTTATTGGCCTGTGCAATGCAACACTATCTGCTACTTACATGCCTGGTGGACTTGTGAACAATGTCAGCGTGCTCTTCATTCAAACACGTTCTTGTAGAGACTCCTACTGCTTTTTAAAGGGCTTATTATGAAGCTTTTAGTATGCTGCTTTTTTCATCCAGGAGAAGAGGAACGCATCCCATAGTACCTCGAGAAGAGCAATTACAGGGCTTCAGAAATGCCAACTGCCTTGTTGCTGTCAGGGACGTGGGCCAGATGTGGACAAACTGTCCCTTGTGTGGCTACTGCTGCCAACTCCATAACAGAGGAGTTGTATTGTATCCAACGTCAACCAAGAATGCAGGGTAATTTCAGCACCCTGGACAGCGCCATGGCCATTCTGGATACACACAAAGACATGCCGACACACAAATGCAAAGAGCACTTGAAATGTTTTTTGCAGCACTTAAGACTCACAATCCGCAATGCGCACAGATACACTAAAAAGACACGGGCGCACACAAAAGTGTGTCATGGAGTAGCTGCAAAGTTACATACTTTATGCCTTTACGTGCTTTGGTAGTGGCAGTTGTATTTTCATGAGGCGCTGTCCACCCACTGCAATTCCGATCTGTTCTCCTTTGTGTGTGGGAGACAGTGCTGCTATCACACTTTGCCCACTTATGCTTTGTGTAAATGTTTGTTTACAGGAGGTGTATAAAATGACCTTTGCAGACATTGAAATGGTTTTGTTGTTTTGACTGTGTGGTTCAGCATGCTTGATTGGATTTAAAACAATGACTAAAGGTTAATACTGCCCCAGAGTAATTAAGAGTAGTGGAATTTTCCAGACATATTGTACTGCGTGGCATCATCTTAAAATCCTGACAGCTAAGATACCAGGAGTTGGGTGATTCTAATGGGTCACAGACTTCAGGCAGTCATGACAAACTGTATGCAACCAACTGTTATCTGTAGCAACATCATTTAAAAGTAGGCCTATGTCCATTTGTCCATTATGCTTTGCGTGTATGCATCTAAAAAGGTGTATGAATGTAGATGACGAAGGGATGCAACCACTAAAAATGAAAGCTGACAGTCTATACTTCATGGTTTTTAGTTCCAGTTTTGCACAGTGTACAGGAGAACAGAAAATATGCCAAGCAGAAATTCTTTATATGGCCCCTATGTTAACCTAGCTGTCGCCTTACCTGTTCATGTATTCTGTCTCAATGTTGAACCCTATGTACAGTATGTACAGTATATGTGTTCCTACTGTAACCTTCTGTGTTGTGATGTTGGTCCATGATGTGGTATCCGCCTGATTGAATTACGAAAACCTGTTGGCTGTATGGTATGTTATCTTCGTTTTTCTTTTTTCTACTATAAATGTTGTCCTCGGACCATCATGCAGAGACAGTTTCCCAAAACCACTTTGTGTCTGAACTGGTCATTTTTATGTTGAAGTAGTTATCGAACTCTAATCAGCTGGTTGTCTCAATCTTATAAAGTGATAATCACACCGTTCTAGTGGAGATGGACAGAACATTCTTCCACAGGGACGAATGTGAAACAGAATGTGTGACGTCAGTTTATGTATTAAAGCAGACGAGCGTTGCGTTGGCGGTGGGTGGATGGCTGAAGATTCAACTTGGTATCTTTCTCTCATGTCTGTCTGCAGCCTGCGTCTCTGATGCCCTGGGCCATGGTTTGTGTTCATTAGACCTGCCCACACACTGCCCACGCGGAGCTGACTACAGACACTTCAGGGAAATCACTCACTGCTATAGCCATACATCACTGCTAGCTTTCAGTTGTCTCTTACAGACGAATACAAGCTCAAGAAAATGGTCCTTTGCACAGTGACGTGAAGTTACATAATAATCTGCCCTTAAAACAAATGGAATGTCGTTAGGGTTGTAAAATGAATGCCTGAAATGTGATAGAACCATGTTTTCTCAGCACAAATGACAACTAACCAGTAATTCTCTATTCTTACATGTAGCCAATGTAAACTAACCAAACAAACCAAAACTTCAGTGTATGATTCATACGGCATGTCATTGCAGGAGAGGAAGAGTGATGATGATCTGAAATAATGGGCTGATTAGAAAATTCACTTGCACGGGAAATTTCAGCGCAGACAGAAAAAGCACCGGCACGTAATGTATCCCGACTTACAATTACTCATTTAGCAGACGCTCTTATCCAGAGCGACTTACAGTAAGTACAGGGACATTCCCCCCTAGGCAAGTAGGGTGAAGTGCCTTGCCCAAGAACAGAACATCATTTGGCACGGTGGGGAATCGATCCAACAACCTTCTGATTACGAGCCCGACTACCTCACCGCTCAGCCATCTGACTCCGACTTAACACTTGTGAACATTGGAGAGAAAATTAATTAATCTCTGTGATTGATGCCATCACAGTCTGTTACAATTATTTACGTAACGTTCTGGCTCAATCGGATTTTCAATCACGTCAAGTTTAGCCTGAAAAAGAACCCTCCTCTTTGGCCAGACATGGTACACTACTCCAACACCATTTATTCTTTCTAGAAAGCGGTAACCAACCGATTCTCTCTTTCTCCCCTGCGATGATTTTTTACAACTTGGCACATCAAACTGGTGCCCTTGTTGTTTAAAAGACACATGAATCCACCAGAGGGTTAGCTTGATGTGGAGGTGGGGGGGGGGGGAGGTCTGGGGGAGTGGGCGGGGGGGGGGTGTGTCCGATGCCAGTTTGGTGAAGCTTGGCATCGCTGAACATGAAACAGTGTAATAAAAACCCATCTGTTGGAAGACTGAAGCCGAGCCAACGGAACAGAGCCTGTTTGTGTGGTGTGTGTGAGAGTGTGTGTGTGTGTGTGTGTGTGTGTGTGTGTGTGTGCGTGCGTGTGTGTGTGTGTGAGAGTGTGTGTTGGGAAGCTTGGCTGACAGCAACATAAAAACTCTCCCCTTCTCCCTTTTTTTTAGTCCTTTCTAAGATTCAAGGACGGCTACAGTCAGCAGAGAAATGTGGTCTTTTTTTTCCACTGCAAGGTAGTGTACCGTATACATATTCAAGGATGGTGGGCTTAACATGCCAATCTAAGGTTTGTAATGGGTAGTGTGTTAAATAACTCCTTGTTTTGAATGTGCAGTATATGGTGGGACTTATGAACAGCACTGTGATGCTACCATTTAATCCTCATCAAATGAATTGAACATCAACCATGGAATACATCGCACAGAAGCGTGGATGCCAAATCACTGTGTCATGCATTGCAGCAGCTTTCGGTTCAATCGGAATCGTTTCATGCCCATGCTTTCCAAATAACAAGTGTATGGCGGTGTTGTCATGACAACTGTGGGGTATGCCGATTGGATGGAACAGCCGTTCCCATAAGGGAATGCAAATTGGTTGGCTCCTCATTCTTACAGCTCATAAACTGCTTTAGGATCCCCCATTGGGACTGGTGATGAACATGGACTCAACATCTAGGAACAACTGTACAATTCCACACTATTTTGAAATCTTTTGACAAGGTCTCTCCATAAGAACTGCCTCTGCTTATAGGGTGGCGCATGGCACATGGCATCTTTTTACCTATCTTCATCCTGTTCTCATTCATCCTCTTATTGTGGCGCCCATTTTCCTTCCTTGAGTGTGGTACACTCTCAGTCTGAGCTATTTGAATACCTCCCACCCCTCTTGAATTTCAATCTACATACTTTCAAAGGTTTTGAATGGTGATACTGCCGCCTGCGCCAATTTCACTCTGCAATCTTAGGAGTGAAACCGGTACTGGATCAAAGCTATGAGGTAGACTGAAGGAAGAGGGGGGTTGCCACCATGGTCTGTTGTAAAGTATTCACTCGCACAGATTGAACCATGGGATTGTTAGGAACAGAGTGGACTAATAAACCACTGTAATGCATGAGAGAGCATACAAATCCTCCTACATATTGGGGACCATTTGTGGCACAATGTCATAATTTGTTTGACTGGAATGCTGAAATACTGATTTGTGGAATGGTGAAATTGGTGGAATGCAATTGAGGGTATCTGAATTACTTTAGAAACTCATAGAAATGTATGGACTGATATCAGGCTAAGAAACATTATCAGTGGCCATTTGGCAAAAACGGAGGAAGATGGTTTAAGATTCATTCATTATGATTCTGATGCTCTTGAGTCCAGTCCAATTCTCTGCAAACGTACAATGGATTCTCAGGAAGCTACACAACACATAGCAGGCCTGAAATATTATACAAAAACGTGGTATGGTGCTTAGGCTTTTGTTTTCAAAGCCGGTGAGTCCCACTGACTATCTTGCTGGTGAAGTACCGGCCACTTCAGCTGACCGGTGGGTGGTTGAAGACGAGAGAAGGCAGGAAAGCAAAAAAGAGAAGAGGCTGGGAAAAGAAAAAAAGAGAAGAAAGATGGAAGCGGAAGAGATTAAAAAACGGTTTGCTGCAATCAGCGCCCATTGTTTTTAAAATGCCAAAGACTGCCACAAGCAACCATGCTGAAGATTGTGTTGTCTCCTGTGCTGAAGACTTCCCCTAATGACGGCGTGCTAGCACTGTGTGGGCTTGCTTCAACAGACCTCTTGAGTGGTCATCCAGATCCCTGTGGACTTGACTACTTTGAGAATCAACACCTCTACCAATCAATGAGGTTTGCATCAGGGCCAGCCATCAAGCACTGAATCACAGCAGAGCACCAAACCCCTTCACACAGGATATTGTGTAGCTGAGCACCAACATCAAGGACTGCGCCAACATCCACACAATGTGAGATGCCATTTCTCTCTTGCCCGTCAAGACTTTCATAGGACACATCTACAATAGGGTTGTTTCAATGGGGTGTAATTGTTTATGACTGTCTAGATTTAGATCAACAAGACTTGCTCCGCTTTCACTACCGTGGACGTTGTGATGAAACGCCAGTCGTGATATTGAACCTTTCCGCATAGTAGCCAGTGGCGTGCTGATGAATACGAAGTGCCACAAATTCATCAGAAGCGAATCCGTGGCTGTATCCATATTCATTACATGTTTCTGTCAAGCCACATTAGCCCCCGGAGGAAGCCAGAGGAACAAGAGAGACGGTTAATGTGGCAAACCTCCCAGCTGCTCGGATACTCGCTTTCAGAGGCAGCCGCTTTTGAAATTGTTCCACAAATGAACGCCAACCGTCTACTCAAGAGGGGGAAACCGTAGGCGGTGAACCAGGAAATGGTGGCAAGGTTTCACCGCTATATGATTTTTCCTGAACGGTCAGCAAGATGACAGTTGGAGACGGAAAAGAATGGGCTGGCTTGAGAAGTGCCTGACAGGAAAGTGGTGGGACTATTGGGGTGTGAAACCGTATATCCCTCTCGCTTGAGAACTTGTCTTACAACACCATGTTATTTAAAGGTCATGTGTCAGCTAATACATCACTACAATCCAGACCAGGCACTGCAAGTTCACAGTTACTGAATCATTTTGACCTATGGATATACACTTTCATCTGATGATGATGAAGATGTACACACTACAGGCCACTCATTTAGTGGACAAGTTTGACAAAGCAACTTTTGAGGTAGCTGTTTTGATCATGTCAATACGAAAAGGGGATTGGAACATTTTATGGATGACATTCACAAATGTTTAAGGTCACAGGACTGTTAAGCATTCATGTCAATGAAAGCATGTCTACATCATCTAAATAGGATTATTACTAGAGTGAAATCAGGTTTCATTTCTATCATTTCAAAAAGCAAGTTGACCATCTGAGTCCATAGGAACAAAGTAAGCAGGACAGGAAATGTGTGGACATGATTATTTTTTTTTTTTACTTAACAGATTAATGGCACATCTTCTCATAACAAAGTATATGCAGTACCTCTGCCTACACCAAGTTATAGCTATAACTGCTATGTCAAATTTTAACATCCAATATTACAGTAAGTCTCAATATATTTTCCCCCCTTCCTAAAATAATGAATTAAACCAATATGATTGTATTTTAACAGCAGTAAAAAGGAACTTTCACCTTGTCAAGTCAGATAAGAGATCATGCCATGAAAAAAACATGACACTTTTTGTATTAGAATGGGATCCTAATGCACGCTCTCTACCTGATCCCACAGAAAGGATCCATCTTGAGATTGTACAACCTGCTTGCCTCTACCTGGGCAGAGCTCCATCTTCCGTTGACATTTGACTCACAAAATAGCTCTGCATTTCGGAGGTGAAACCCTTTGTAATTTACATGCTAAAGAACTCAGCTATCAGACAGAGAGTGTGTGTGTGAGAGAGAGAGAGAGAGAGAGAGAGAGAGAGAGAGGAGAGAGAGCAAGGAGAGAGAGGGGATACAGAGAGAGAGACTTGGGATTTATAAGCCTCCGGAGCCAAATCCCTATGGATTGTGTAAAGTATAGAAGCATCCAAACTGCCAGAGAACACTTGCAGAATGATTGCGCATGCAAGAGGCTTTGCCCACATTCCAAGCCCTCACCTTGCGGAATGCAGCTCCAGTTATTTGCTTTCTCTAAAGCTCGGAGCAGGGTTTAATATTCATGAAGTGCCGCATGGCTCCAGATTTGCTTTGCGCATAGAGGCTAAAATATATTTGGTTCTCTCTGCATTAAAATGGTTGATGAGGTAAACAGAGGCAAAAAAAATTACTACTCCAGAGAAGCAATTTTTTTTCAAGATACACTATTACTTCTTTAGATGCGTTTTCAGAGAATCAACAGATTGGAACGGTGTTGGAACTCCTAAGCTATCCTCAAGGGCTCACTGAGCACAAAATCAGTTAAATCTAACGTTTACCCAAACATGCAATACAGTAAACTGTATGACTACTGTGGATTCTCATGGTGCTCCCGGGCACCCACAATCACAGGCTTGGATAAAGATGGCCTGCATGCTATTATTTATAGGCTTCATGAATTATCAAGGATTTGACGAACATAGATACCATTGTAAGAATAACCGTTGTCTTCTACTCTTTCATGTTCTGCTGGTTTCAACTGGCCAAGAAAACTATATGGTGTTTTCAATGCAGCAGGTGAAAAACCAGCTGAATATGTCAAAGGAAGCTCAATAAATTATGGATGTTATGAAGCCTCTGTGGAAGCTGTCGGCTTTGAAATCCGCTCCCTGGTTGAGTTGCACTCCTAGTTCTCTCTCCCTTCATTTTACATTTAACTGGAGCTGTGCTATATAACTGCCAGTCCCCTACACACACACACACACACACACAGCAAATCTAACACTCAAGCCCATAGAAACTACTGCAGGTTCATGCACGCACTTACAGTACGTGCAGACACACAAAGGCAAACTCACTCAAACACACACACACACACCTCATCTCTGGATGGGGCTGTCTCAAACACTTAGCTGTAGGGAGTTGTGGAGCTCTGCCAGGCAGGTATTGTGTCCTTCTCAGGCCTCATGTCTGCATACATCAGCTTCAATTTCACCCTGTGCTTTCCTGACTGGGCCCTAGGACTGACACCTCTGGGAGGATAGCAGGGCAGAACACCCGAAAGGGAAAAGAAGAGAGGAATATGAGACGCTTTTAGACCTGCACAAAGTCAATATGGGAGACTTTTCTGAGAGACCCTTGAGGTTAACTGGTTTTCAAGCCCAGTTTTGAACATTATTCAAAATGGAGAGTCAATCTTTCTATGTGTCTTATGGGGGATAGTGTGTTTAATATATCGTAGTTGTACTTTACAATCAACTATTTGCGGTCAAGTCCAAGAACTCTGATTGCTGAACCGTTGTTGTGCTCGAGTTAAACTGAGCAAAAATGGAATACAAACACCAGCGTTCTCAAAATGTTGATCTTCAATCTTTCGCTATTTAATGGCCAGGATTTCTGATGAAATTGGATGGGCACAGTCATAACCTCCATATGCAAGTGTCGGATATTACCACCAGTGGCATGCCTTATTTCTAGAAACCAACATATTTCAACGTCGACTGCCCTTCTGTAGATGTTAAAAGCTTGCCCAGATGGAGGTTTGTCAACAAGAGAAATAGTTCTCTCACTGCTAATGATCATTAATTACATTCTCAAGCAAAACAAATGAGCACAAGGGCTGCATATTAACTAAGGGTGGATTATTCTCTCTTAAAAGGACAGGAGATAAGGCAGACGATTAGTCTAATTTTTGCTTCCAGTAAATGTAATCTTGTTTACTTGTCTTTAGGAAACTGGAGTGCTAAATAGAATAGTTATGTCTTGCAGATAATGGTAAGTAGAATATAAATTGGCAAGTATTGTTAATGAGGTCCCTACGAAACACTTAAATAATTTATTCAAGTATGTAGTCTAAATCTTCTGACATGATTGCAGCCTAACTCCCTACACACAGTGAATTGTGCAGAACATAGCTTTTTTAGATGCATGATTCTGCAGAAAATACATTACCAACCTTAATAATTAATATATATATGAAAACAGCTCTGGAACAAATTTGAGAGACCACTGCACTTTTTTCTTTCATTTACAAAAAAGTTGAGAATTTTGAGTGAGGAACAGAAAGGTAAAATTGAAAAAGCCACTTTTCAATTTCACCTTCTTTTTCTCACTCTTCAATTTTACCTTTCTGTTCCTCACTCAAAATTGTCCTTCTCAACTTTTTTGTAAATGAAAGAAAAAGGTGCAGTGGTCTCTCAATTTTTTCCATAGATGTATATACAATCCCAAAGAGGACTTTCAGTACTCACGGCACAATGCTCCATGGACAGAGAATAAAGATGGATTAAGAAAGTTGATCCCCTCCTGTACAATCTTCAAGGAATATCACAAGAAAAAAAATATAATTTACTGTAGGTGGGCCTATGTGGCCTAGCCTACTGTATAGAAAACAGAAACACAGTATTACAATGGGAGCAAGTAACCCTTTACTGTCAAACACAACAGGTATATACATTGCACCAACCACCATCACCAACACAGAGATCCTGTCTTATTCTATCAGCGACATATTTCTAGGTGCTGAGCAGCAAACTTTAATCACATGTATGGCGTTACCTCTCTCTGTATGATGAACGATGCTCATGGACTGTGTTTTATTAATGTCCTGTGTGGGTGTTCAACCATGCCATGGATAGTGGCCAGCAGGCGTGACCATTTAAATTCAAGGGCATCGTTTCCATCGTGATGCCCATTAAGAATCAGGGAGACCTCTGCATGCCAAGTAAGACACAGGTACTATGCTAAAAGACGGAGAATCTAGACATGGTTTGACAATACCTTTACTCCCAGTGTTAAATGTTATGAGATAGGGTTGTTCAATGTTTTCTTTATGGAAGTCCATTTCCGCCAGTTAAAGAAAGAACAAATATTTTAAATAAATGTGGCTAAATCAAAATTTAGAGATAATAAATTGAAATCATGATACACTACATCAACATTGTGATAAAAAGTCATTATTTTTAGATTAAATAGTCGGAATTATGGGATAGGCCTACACAGTGAGCTCACTGTGCTCACTTTAACACAGTACGGTCAAAGTAGCAGCTTTTTGGCGTAGGGGAGACCGGGGTTGGTTGGCTACAGGGGTTGGTTGGCACACAGCATTTTTTGGTCGTTTTAAAGGTCACAGAAACAAAATTGTAACATCAAAATGTTTGCTTTCTTGACCTGCACTCATCTACTATGTTAAAACATCGGAAAATCACGAACTGTTTTGGTGAAGGTAACATTTCACTTTTATAGTATCAAAAGTAAAAATGTGGTCTGTGGACTAAATTTATTATAAAACTGTGTCAGCTAAAGATATTAAAACAAAATTACATGTAGTTAAGAGACATGGGAATCAGCTATATTTTCATTTAAAATTTGAAAGTTTGTGATGAGTGATGGTAGCTAGACAACATAATTTAATCACAAAATTGGGTTAAATTTGAGCGGGGTTGGTTGGCACAGTGATTTTGAAGATAGAGGAATTCAATCAAAAAGTGGTTAGACATGTATTATAGGTGTGATGGGGGAGAGGGGCTACTAGGAGGGCTACTGTTAGGCTACTGTTGGGGTTATTGTCACTTTTAAATGTTGTCTAATAAGAACACTGTTGTCAACATTCCGTTCTTCAGTCTTTTTGCCCAATCCTGAGGATTAGGCATAGGTTTAGGGTTAATATATACATTCCTTCTAATACATTGCATAAAACATGTTATAGAATGATTAATTGGTCAAACTCTTTTATTCAATGTTTAAATTGTTTCTATTGCTTACTTCATTTTGTGTAACTAAAGCATTTTAACATTGTGCCAACCAACCCCATATTGTGTGCCAACCAACCCCGTGATGGGGCTGGTTGGCACAAATGCACAACATGACTTTAATCTCAAATTACGACATTCTAGAAAATATTTGTATACTTGTAAACATATTTAATTATAGCTTAGACCATAACGTTTCATTTGCTGCTGGTTGGAATATTCTATCATAAATGAAGGCAGAGAAATATGGAAGACAGTGAAAAGTGTGCCAACCAACATCGGTCTCCCCTACTATATAAAGCATTCAATTTGAAATGAACATGGATTGTGGGTACTGGAGCGCATGCGTACTTGGTATCTCATAATTTTGACTTGCCATAGTTCCTTCTGAGACTCGAACTGTTATTGATGGTAATTATTGATTGATCAGTCAGGCTGCTGGGGTGCACGCCACACATACTGCGACTACTAGGCTACTATAACTTACCCGACTTTACGGGTTTCATTTTATGTTTTAAAAACTATAGATATAGGTTAGTTCTTGGTAAATCGTACCAGTGTGATAACACATTAGCCTACTAAATTAATAGGCCTATTAGAACTTCATGCACAGTGCCTTTTAATTTGAAAAAAAATAGGACGTCATGGAAAATATGAGGAATTATAAGGAAGTCATGTCCACAACTGTACAAAAAAATGTAACTCCGAGTGTCAAAACATAGGAAAATGAATAAATAATACATTTTCAAACAATCTAAAAGTTAGCGACAATATAATTATGGGATCCCTCCGCCTAATTTACTTTCCCTGCAAGCCGCTGCACTCGTCACCGATATTTTCTCCCTCCGCCTCAGTTGGCACATCTTTGCCTGCTTGTAGACAGTATAGGAAACCAGTGGCGCTTACGAGATCGAGCAGCCTGCTGCACCTTTTGCGTGAAAGCGCACTTTTTGTCCTAGGGCTATTTCGTGCATCAGGGAGAATAGACAACCTGGACTGGTGTGGATATTGGTTAATGACCTCCGCCTAATGTGAATTTTCATAGACCACTTGAAACACGAACAAAAGCAATGGGAGCATTTGGAGTGATCATAGGGATTTTACATTATATGGGACTCTATCTTCAACTTAGCACCGCTTTCAAACCGATTGAACATGACGAAGTGGACAATCAGATATCTGGAAACGGTACGGTTTCTACTGTATTCTAGTAGTACTTGTCAGTCATTGCTTTGACTTAAAATGAGGCTGGCCAATGCTCAATAGTGTGACTGGGTGGGGTTAACTCTATTGTCTCGATGATGATGATTGCTGAGATTTTGCCTTTCGATATAAAGTTGAGGTATATATCAAACTATTAGATATTGAAGATAGGTTGCCGCTGCCAGGTTGGATATTGCAGGTATTTGATGTGGCCGCATAGTTATAATTGAGCTTTGAAGATTAGTTTAAGAACGTGCATATGGAGCGTTTTAATTTGCTAGGTGACTGAAAGATGTGTTTGAGATAATTTAGGTAACTTTTAGTTTCTACTTTTGGGATTTACAATTTGAGCATAGCTCATGTTTCATTTTAGTGCTCTATTGTAACCAGTTTATTATATAAACAGATCTCACTGGACTTTTCCTAAATCATATATTTAAAAAGTTACACATACTGCATATCTTTCATATTTGCATTTTCTGTTATTAATGTATGTGATCTTGACAGATATATATTAGGGTAAAGTTTTGGAACATATGTCTGGAGTAGTAATATAATTGTTGTTTGCTACCCCCTGTATGTGACAGATGTATAATGTAGTCCTAGACTACACTTGAATTCTTAATTTGAGTATCAATCATTGCAAAAGCATTGGCAAATACAATGTTTCCATTGTGCCTGGCATTGATGCCATTCCACACCTGAATTAACATAACACATTTCCTGTTTCCAGCTGCCCATAAACAATAAACCAGTAGCTGATCTTAAATTCTAAATATTAATGGTAAATTATGAGTCCTGGGGGATGCAGTCACAAATTCATAGGCAAAGCTATAGTCTAGTCAGTTTCTCCACGTACTAAACCTTTTAAAGCTATGACCAAAAAACATAAATTGCAACCTTGTATTTCATGACTGAGAGAGACCGTTCAGAAGATGTGTTGCATTCGTCATGAATCAGTCTCCACACATATGAAACAAAGTGCATCTTGACTTTCAATGGCAATAGTTGTTTTTCATCTCATGACAATATACAGTTTTTTGGCATGTATAATTTTGGCTACTACTGTTGTCTTTCGTGGGTGGTATTTGACTTTGAGTTTGCTGGATTTACTGTTCTCATTCACAGACAAACAATGCAAGGGAAGAAAAAAATATGACGAGAATTCACGTTCCTGCGGTCATACGTCCACTCTGTCCCCATTAAATTAGATGCAGGGGACAAAGTATGGTCCATAGACATGTACCGTTTAAGCCAACCTTTTATTTATCTGACTAAGATTCATTTGATCTGCTTGCCGCAATTGCTGGTGGTCAAGTGCACTGGCGGGGTGAGGGTTTAACCATTGTTTTCATTGTTTTACATGAAATGTTGTTTAGAACAGAACCTTATGAACTAGCTAGTATTTGTTGACTATCTCTACCTTGTGGCCACTACCCTGCCATACTGTTGTTGTTTTTTGTATGATCCCATCCTGCAGGCCTGCAGGTGAATTATATATCCTACTTGCTGTGCTTTATCACTGTATATTCACTGCTAGTCACAGGAGCTTTCTCTCCTTAGAATGTTAGCTTTGGCCTGATCAATATAAATGAGCGTGGCGTATATGGGCGGTGAATTGACTGCTCGGACTGGTTAGAAAATCAATTAGCACGCAGAACTCCCAGAGGAAGTTAATTAAAATGAGGTTTAACTGCTGTGTTCCCTACCCTAATCCATGTCTTCACCTCAAAGTGTGTGTGTCTGTGTGTGTGTGTGTGGGGGGGGGGGTTATAGAAATGGGCTACTGTAGTCGTTTGACATTCTAGATGTACACTAGTCTTACTTCCTGGAGAAAAAAAAACATTTTTGTTTCACTATTGGAGGAGACCATCTTTCTCGCCAGAATTTAGAGTGGCGTCCTCTGAGGTTAAGTAATCCCCACGGGACTTTTTTTTTTGTTTTTATCGGGAAAGACTGGTGGGTTGATAAATTGCCCAGACGCAGGGGAGCTGTGCTTTCATGTAGAACACAGCGCTTGATGCGGTGTTCCAGAGAGTGCTTGTTAGATTCAACTCGGGCTCGTTTATTTCCAACCCACAGATAAGTGCATTCAGCTGGGTTATCTCAGTCCCTTGCACCTTCTCCGGCTCAGTCGACGTGTAGGTCTTACACCTGTGCAGCTGGGTGGAACTTTGTATGGAACGTGTCAAAGCAAGGTGATCGGGTCGGGTAGAACAACACCTGTGTGCTGCGTCGGTCTTTCACCCCCGACTTCCCCGGGTTTTAGCTGGCCTCGACCTGTCAGTCTCACCGAGGTGGGTCACGGAAGACTGCACAGAGATAGCCAGGAGATAGCATCTGATTAAGAGTCCTTGTGTTTGTGTCGTCCTTTGCGCGTGCGACCAGCGATGTATAGCCGTGCCTGACACGAGTTGGGAAGTCACGCTGTTCATCGGGCTCATCAGACACCTCCCCCCCCCTTGTACCCCCAGCTCCCCGAATCCAAAATCCAGGCTGAGAACAGAATGTGGTCATTCTGTCTGCCACTCGGACGGTTTCACCGTGTGATCGTTGTGCGTGGTGCTGCATCGGCAGTCTCAAGGTGTACACACGATTCATTAGCCTCCAAAGACTTGCGGTTGCTCTGCCAGCCTTCTACTTGGTGTCACTTTAATGAGGATGGCCAGCCTAGGCAGTTTGCCTCTGCTTTCAATTTAACGGCTCTCACATTTGGAGGGAGGTCGACAGATTGGACGCTCTTGTTGGCACTCTGAAGGGCTGTGAAACAAACCTAGTGGGTGGGAGAAGCAAAGTGACAGGGCCGCTGAAATGATGTTCAGAGGACCAGCTCAGGAAAAAGGAGAGGGATGAGTTAGTGTAGAGGAAATATAGAAACCATAATGAGTCGATCCACTCTTTTGACTAGAGAACAGTTGCCCACAAAGAATTGAAGGAGATATTGAATCTTGAAAAGTCCAGCGTGTTCGTTTGACTTGTAGGACAGAAATCCTTTAAGTGAGTGAGTGCTGTATGTTTCAAAGCGCACGGTCAGTAACACAGTTAGCCTCCAATAGGGAGCAGTTGTTTTGGGGGTACAAGAGTCAAATATGCAGACCATGCAGGTTCCAAAAGGACTAAATGCTGTTCCGACAGCTTACCGATTGAATGTGACTAAATAATAAGATAACAGCCAAGGAGATCGACACTGCAAATTAGACTGTGACTGCAATACTGGTGAGGAAATCAAAAGAAATGCATCCTGGCTTTGATCACTGAAAAAGAGTCTTCTCTGTGAATTGAGATCACAGGGAGCGTAAAGCGTAGAGGAATAGGTCGGCAGAATGTGACACTTAGCAGCGAGCCTGAGGGATTTAGCTTTGTGTGGGCCTTATCTCTTTCCATACACACCTTGGCTATAGACTGCCTCACAGGGATAACCTCTGTGTGAGAGGGTCAGTTTGGCTCGGGTTTTGATGTGCAAAAGTGCTGAAGGACTTTTGCCACAGTTGAAGTGTGGTTTGATATTCTTTTTTTTATCCAACTTTTATCTTCTTTTACCTGTGGGGTGAGATAACTAGTCGAAGGGGGGAAACGTTTGATGGTATATTTTTTTTTAAAGCAAATCGAAGTTTAGAAAAGACCAAGTTCAAACACACCTATCACAACTTTAAGTATTTCAGTTAAGATCATCTTTAATATCATTTTTACTACCTATTACAGGTTTTATGCACAGTATAGGCATTGCCACAACAGCATTACCTTTTTAAAGCAAGCAAGCCTATATCAAGTTCCTCCAAGTGAAAGGCCTTGAAACTACTTGGAAACACTTGAGATTCCATTACTAGTGTCATGAAAGCCCACGGAGACAGGAATGGCTGGACCCGAGCACAGAGCGCAAGGGTATTTCTTATAACAAAAGAAAACAAAAACAGATACAGCTCCGGAGATGTCGTTTTCTAGAGACGTAGTTACTTCCAGAGAAGTACGAGTAGGTTTTGTGGAGTGGAAAACAGACAAACAATACCTCACGAAGGACAGGGTGTGAACGAGTAGTTAAGGTCGTGGTAGTAAGTGGCAGAGGGATAACGGGTGAGTGGAATTTGTAATCAGTGCTCCGGGGACCGGGATCTGCTGTGAGGGGTGCGTGCATGAAGTCCGCTGTTGGGGTTGCTTTTCCCAGCCCTGTTGAAAGGTTGCAGGAGAGGGGTGGGGACAGGCCTTACAACTAGAAGCTCAGATGCACTTCTTCCAAACCCCATGCCAATTCCATTGAAAGTATGCAGCCCAGAGAAAGCCATTCGGGGAACTGGTTGATTATAGCATATGGAGGCTCTTCTCTCTAGGGACATCTGATGGAGAAAAGTGACTTATCGCTTGAGCATTACCTTTCTGGCTACTTTGTGTCAACATGCGTCGCTACATCCAAGCGCAACACACTGACGGCAAAGAAGGCGGAATAGCCTCTGTGCCACCTTTCCCGAGGGCTATGAAAAATTCCCTCCCGAGGATGAGTATCAGCTGCAACAGGCAGACAGCTGCTCAGTTGATTTCCGGCCCATTCTTATTTCATTATTTTACCTTCCACCTTGAATACAGGCTGAAGGTCTCGCAAGCGAGTATTTCCCCCAGGACTATTTCTGCCTGCTCGACCTGCTTCTGCCTGTAAGCTGAATTGCCTGTTATTGACTTCCTTGTGAATTCCAAGACTATATATCTGTTTATCAGCATTATCATGTTTGTATGTATTTGATTATGGACTGTCAGCAGTAACTGTCTTCCATAGATATCCCTTGGTGGTGTGAGATTGAGGCGGTTTTTATTTGTTCATCCTTCAGGCACAGTGGTATTTCCTCTGTTTTAGAAACCCTGTCACAACATCTTGCTTATTTGGATCCTTACTTAGCATTGATAATCAATTCAAGCCAAGGCAACAAACATTTCAAAGAAAGCCTTTCACCAACTCAAACTAAACCCGACTATTAAAACCAGTTAAGATGCACAATTGACAAAGTTATCTTGAAGTGGAATATGAATATGCTATTTTAGCATTTTCATAGGCAACAATCTACTCAGTTTTAGAAAACATCCCCTTGGGCCTGCCCTCCTTATTAAACGCATTAATCAACGTAATGTAATTTTTACGCCCAGAACGCCCTATTTAAGAATTATTCACATTCACCTTGGGAGGTTGTGCAAAGATACACTAGCTACTATTGCTATGCACACAAACTGTTAATATCTCTTTTCCTGTCTCTCCCCCTCTGGACACGACTCAAATGGAAGCAATGAGTCAATGACCCTTTGATTTTGTGAGCTGTCACCTCAGGGCGGAACCTTTCATTTGAAAAATGTTTGTACTTAGCGGGAGACAGATTTCTCTGCTGCTCCCAAACCACGGTTGTTACATGATATCCTCAAAGCCATGTATCACTTGAAACGTCTCAGTATGTCTTGAAGTGTGGGAGTATGGCCTTCTTAAATCTCACCCCAGGAACTTCCAGATATATTTCTAAGTAGACACTGTGTTTGTAGTTTTTATTCATATCACAAACACAATGCAAAACACACTCCCACATCCAGCACAATATATATCTTACAGGTATTTATTATTAGATCATTACCCATACCAAGTGAATGTCCACTTCTTGATTTTACATCGACTGTCAAATACTCGCCACGGCATAGCCTTTAAGCTGCACAGCTCTGTAACGACACTCAGAGGAAAACAGATATAAATGGCCTAGTAATCATCCCCCACAAGTCCCTCCTTGTGGGACCAGAATGTGTTTGTGGGGTTTAATAGAGAGACAGGTAGTAAAAAAGGACAGCTGCTAACTTAAAAACAGGTGAGAGAATGAGGGAAGAAAGGAATGATTGACAGATTGTTGCTGGTCTCTCAAGGGTGTGGGAAATTCTGAGCCCCAAATTCTTGTTTCCATCCTTTATCTTCAGTTAAAAATATGCACGCCCATGGTACACTCGCTTACACACACACAGCTTTGGTGGCACACTTATTAATAACCATGCAATTCTCACACATACTAATTATGGTGCTGTGATTTCACCGGTTTCAAACACATGCTCCATTTGGAGAGAGAGAAGGAGGGAGGGTGAAAGAGACTGACAGATTGACCCCACCCTGGCACTCTCAGGCTGAATTTATCCATCTAATTTCACTTTGGACTTGCCTGGAGGATGTGAGGGAAAGATATGGAAGGGGGATCTCTCTGGAGATTGAGCTGTATTCATTTTGTTTATATATTTTATTTCTGCCCTTCTCTCTCCAAGTTTATTTGATTACCCCCCACACACACCCCCCATTCCCCTTTTCATTTTTAATGAGGCCTCAGTCAGGAAAATAAGCAGAGCCCTGGTTATATCACAAAACTGGGAGTGGTATGGAGAAAAATGCAGTGTGTGCGGCATGGTTGTTTAAAAATGCATGTGCTTGCATCTTCAAACGAGCATCTTCCTGCCAGTGCCAGGAGAGGATTATGACAACAATGCTTTTATGAGTTTTGTTCTTGGAACTTGCAGAGTTGACCAAATTTGACTCACATTTACTCAATAGCTGCATATACAAGTCAATTGAGCAATAAACCAAATGAAAAATATTCAGCATAGCATAGCTTTTCAAGACGTGTTTATGTTAAGGTTTATGTTGGTTCGAAATAGCAATTTTCCACCACTGATATTTTCCCTTGGGCTTTTTTTCAGCTGGAAATTTTCATCGAAGCTGACCGCCGTGTCCATCTTGTTGATTCAGCGTCAGGCCAAGGTTAGACGATTGATTTCCCACCTCGCTAATTTGATTTAAGTCACAAACCTGTCGGATGTTTGCTGAGCAGTCCTGTCAGGACCTGACGTCTGCACAATGCACCCTGGGATACGCTCTGTTTGTCAACAAGTCATGTTTCATGGGCAGGTTGAGGAAGGCTGCCTGCATATTGAGCTGAAAAGGCAATTTGACAACTGTCAGATCGATAAGGCCAAAAGAGAGAGAGAGAGAGGCGGACTGCTTGTCCAGTCGAGGCATGATTTGCTGGTGGTAATGATTTGGGATGCATTCATGGGTGGAGGAGTGAGTGAGAGTGTGTGTGTGTGTGTGTTTGGTGTGAATGATGGGTTAAGATCAAGTGGCTTTGTACGTGCATTTCTGGCAGTAATACATCAAAAGACAATATCTATCTATGGAGACCAACACGTTTGGCAGTCCAGCAAATGGCAAGCAAACTCCAAATACTCACTGTTACAATACTAATAGTTGTCTCCACTACTGTATTGCAACATATAATCTGAACATACCGATCATGATGGGTTAAATGCGGTAGTTTCACTAGCTGTTAGGAATTCAAATTGTAAGGAACTCAAATTAGACAAAGAAGCTTTCTACCAAAAATTACGAAAATGAAAATTCCAGGAAAACGGTGAATTCAACAAATTGAAATATACTGTCATGAGACCACAGTCATGTCTGCGTGCGTGCACGTGAGCACCCACGAGAGAACAGGCTAATCATGTCGCCCCTCAGATATGTATGTATCACATGAAGTAACAATGTCAATCTTGAAGATGGCATCAAAGATACTGTAAGTACCCCTCCCCCCTCATTTCCTTTGTTCCCTTTTCATGCCGCCAAAGCTAATTAGAGTTCTTCCCCTCTCCTCTTAGCAGAGGTTTGGGGTAGTGGGATAATTAACCCCCGGAACGACACTTGCCCCTGCTGTGATAGTCCACAGTCAGCCTCGATGGCCTTGCTGTTCAGATATCCGCTCTCTGATCCGTGAAGATCCACCCTAATTGCCTCGACTGACACTGAAAAGGAGGCTTTTTGCGTCAAATACATTTCAGGGTGTCCTCCATATGTTTTGTGCGACTAAATTGGGATTTGATGCTGTTGAGGTGGACATTG